>NC_045456.1:19344375-19357959 GCF_002776525.5 Piliocolobus tephrosceles | reverse complement strand
GGAGGCACGATGAACTGTGATTGCCCCACTGCACTCTAGTCTAAGTGACAGAGAAAGACTGTCTCAAAAAAAAAAAAAAAAAAAAAAGTGAGAATCGGATTCTGAGAAAACCAAAAAGGGCAAGGCTGCTGCTGAAGTCTCTCCCTACAAGGACTGGGTGGGTAATGCTAACTTTAATCAACTGATGAATACTCCAGGAAAAGAACTTTTGGGAAACTAATGACTTCATTGTTGGTCATACATTTGAGCTGTCTGCTGGGAAATTAGGAGGAGAAATCTTGACATGGAGAGAGAGAAATCAAAGAACCCTGAGATGAAGCAGGCGAAATGTTGCCTAGCAGAATGCAAGCTACAAAACCAAGACAGAAGGCACTTTCATGAGAACAAGTGGCCAACACTTCCAAAGGCATGCTCCCGTGCTGGAGAGAGCTATGTCTGATAAGCAGGCCAGGAGGGGCCCATTCAAAGTCACTATTCTGATAAGAAGCAGAGTCAAGAAGGGAATTGAGATTTCCTCACTCATCATCTACGTTTTGATGTCAACTGAAACCTAAATTGACTGCCAGAGCAGAACACTACAAGATTATAAAATTTCTAACGAGAAGAGCTTTAGAAATTGCTGTGTGTCTTAGAGTCCATCATTCCACCACACAAGGTCAAACACACCTGAGGCTAGGTACTTCCTCTTATAATAAAAGTTTTAGGCCCTCCTCGTGCATTCTAAGGGGATTTCCCTGAAGTCTGCACATTCCTTGACAGACAGAGAGAAGAAGGATGGCCATTTATTACCTGCAATTTCCCCAGTCCTAAGTTAGGTGCCCCATTAAACCATCTATCAATCCTGCTAGGTATGACCGTTTCCCCAGTTTTCCACATGAGGAAGCAGGTGATGGGATTTTTCAAGTTCATGCAAGTAGTGGCTCACCCATGCGGTCTTTGAAACCAAGCCTGAGCCCTTTCTGTTTTCACCGTGCTGCACTCCTGGCTGACATCTAGTGCTTTGGTGCGTTTTCTAGATGGCTGTCAAGGTAACGTTGTTATAGGGGTATATCAGGGCTTTTTTTTGACATCATTATGATAAACCTCCCTGTCCCTTTGGATGTTTTTAAGATGAGCAAGGAACATTATGTCCCTTCCTGCTTCATCTAGCAACTTAGCATAATGAGTACATTTCCTGCTTTCTTTTTTTTTTTTGACAACCACACAACTCCATCAGACCTCTGCTTGTGTTTCGGCGTTTGACATTGTTCTCTCGGGTATCTTAAGTTTGAAGAGTCCTGAGTTATTCTCCAGAGGAGCCATGCTCCTTGTTTTCTCATGAGTGCCAGAAATAATATAAACCAGACACCATGAATAATGCATGAGCGCCGATTTCACATCAGGGTTATTTCTGGCACCAAGTGTCTGTCTGTAAATAGCATATTAAGAGCAGATACTGTTTTTTTACAATTTTTTTTATGATGGTAGAATGATAAAAATAATGAACTGGCATTCAGCCTTGGAAATTCTCTCTGGAATGTATTGTTCCTCTATCTAATACTTTTTAAAACATAAACATGAAGAAGTTTTGTGATTTGGCAGAGAGAATCCTGGCTCTATTTTTGTGTGTTTTGTTGTCTTTATTGAAATAGAAAGGGTAGATGTTTTGTACACAGTTCTGGAGGTGGCAGTCTGGCTGTGTGGCTGACTGAGAATAATAAGTTCCCTCAAAGACCATCATGGCTTCCTCAGCATCTTCTATTCTTGGATAATAACCACAGCTCCTAGAAACCGCCACCACTAACGACCTATTCTTTATGATAGCTTACTTCGCACCACAGTGAGAGGTATTTTTCTCCATTAGAAGTTTAAGTGTTTAGCAGTAAAATTGGCAAGAAAACCACTGGCTTGCATACAAAGCCTACAGGTTGCTATTTTAATGACTTTCTGTTCAAATACACATTCCAATTACAAGGAGAATGTGGAGACCCAGCACAGGCAAAGACAACAGCCAGGGAGCTGAAAGTCGGCCAATGTTCCACACGTTACATAACATAGCCTTCCCCACATGTTAGAATCTACTGCATTTCTGATGATTCTTCTGACTATTCATAAAACTCTCATCACCCTCAGTTTGTTGTATTGCTGAGACATGTTGTGCGTTTGAAGAGCTTTAATTTTGAGGTCTTTTGTGTTTGAGGTTTGAAGGAAATATTCCTTCCTGCCAGGTCAAAACAATTAAATCATAGTTTGTTGTACTGAAAACTGGATTTCAGAGATGTGGTCTGACTCCAGCATGAGTCTCTTTTATTCAGAAACATTTAGTATCTGTTCACTCTCTGGCACTAAGCTGAGCACCGAGAGAATACATGTGAATGGGTTTGAGTTCTTTTCCTGAAAGAGTTTTTAGATTACGACTGAGTGAAGAGCATGTAAGGGCTCTCAATAGAAGAATCAAGGGTAAGTCTAAATGAATAATGAATATTGGGTCCAAAGGGGTAGAAAGAGATCAGATATTTTGTCACAGAGGCTGTGTTGGGAACACTTTGAAGACAGAGATGACATTTGATGTGAGACTTTAAGAATTTTTATAAGTTTGGACCAGAAAAAAGGGAACTTTCTGATAATAATAAAATTTTTAAAAGCTAGAGCAAAGGATTGGGTTCTTTAGGAGCCTGGAAGCAAATTGGAGTGATGGAATATTCCAGCATGAACCTCAAGAAAAGCAAGAAAACTCAAGACCCCAAGATTGGTCAGGCAGCAGAATCTGTTGGCTTTTGTGTATATTACATGGCACAACGTTTCGACTTTTTCCTCTAGGCAGTAAGGGGCAGGCCTGGGGAGGGGTGTTCTGGCAGCAGGCAGGATGATTAAAACGCAGAGGTGATTTTTTTAAAGGGGTGGCACTCTTTTTTTTCAGACGGAGTCTCGCCCTGTCATCCAGGCTGGAGTGCAATGGCGCGATCTCAGTTCACTGCAACCTCCGCCTCCCGGGTTCAAACGATTCTCCTGCTTCAGCCTCCCAAGTAACTGGGACTACAGGTGCCTGCCACCACACCCAGCTAATTTTTGGACTTTTAGTAGAGACAGGGTTTCACCATGGTGGCCAAGCTAGTCTCGAACTCCTGACCCCTTGGCCTCCCAAAATGCTGGGATTACAGGTGTGAGCCACTGTGCCGGGCAGGGGGTGGCACTGGTTAAGTATTGATGTCATCTTGATCAATTGCAATGGTCAATAAAAAGAGGGGATCTAAATGAGGAAAGCTATGAAACAAGAATCCATGGAATTTGGGGTCCAAATGAATACGAGTATGGAATGAGGACAGAGTCTCTGCTGAGGTTTTAGCTTGGATTCCAAAATGGGTTAAGAAAAGTGTTACAAATAGAAAGCTCTGAAGGAACACAGTTTTTGGGAAGAGGAGGGAGATGTCTCTTGCTTTAGAACTGTTAATCAGACCCAATCCCATTATCGGGTATATATCCAAAGGAATATAAATCCTTCTGCCATAAAGACAATGCATGCATATGTTCACTGCAGCAAGATTCACAATAGCAAAGATGTAGAATCAACCTAGATGCCCATCAACAGTGGACTGGATAAAGAAAATCTGGTACGTATACACATACATACTATATAGCTATAAACAAGAACGAGATCATCCTTTGCAGCAACGTGGATGGAGCCGAAGGCCATCACCCTAAGCAAACTAACACAGGAACAGAAAACCAAACACTGTATGCTCTCACTTATAAGGTGGGAGGTAAACACTGAGTACACACGGATTCAAAGAAGGGAACAATAGACACCAGGGCCTACTGGAGGGTGGAAGAAGGGAGATGGAGAGAATGGAAAAACTACCTATCAGATACTGTGCTTATTACCTGGGTGACAACATTATCTGTACCCTAGACCCCGGTGATGTGCAATTTATCTACATAACAAACCTACACGTGGACCACTGAACCTAAAATAAAGTTAAAAAAAATGTTGATTTGAGTTGCTTTTAGTCGTTTGAGTAGAGTTCAAATTTTGGTCTGGAGCTCAAGAGAGAAAAGGCAAATGGACATAGAGAAAGTGAATGCTGAGCTAGCTAGAGCGTTACTTTCCCAGAGCTGCTGGAAGAAATTGCAATAAACTGAGGAGCTCAAAATCAAGGTGTCTTTGGGGTCCTGCTCCCATGGAAGGCCCTAGGGGAGGCTGCTTCTCGCATCTTCCATTTTCTGGTGGCTGCAGGTGTTTCTCGGCATGTGGCTGCATCAGTCCAATCTCTGCCTCCATGTTCCCGTGTTCTTCTTTCTCTTGTCTCTGTGTCATGAAACCAGTCATTGGGTTTAGGGCCCACGAGTTGATGTCAACATTTTAATTAATTGCATCTGCAAAGACCCTATTTCCAAATAAGGTCACATTCTGAGGTTCCTAGAGCACACGAAGTTTAGGAGTGCACTCTTCAACCCAGGATAGCTACAAAGAGGCAACGCTGAAGTAATGAAGGCTGATAATGTTGACCAGACACAGAAATAGTGTGAATGCAGGATTGGGTCATGAAAGATGCCCTGGAGAATATAATTGATGGGAAGACCAATGGAAGTAAAGTTCAAAGAAGACAGAAGTCCCTTTCAAGTGCTAAGAGGAAACCAGGAGAGATTTCAAATGCATGGCAAGAGGATGGTTTTGAATCGATGAGGGGGAGTTCTCAGAGGTTATTGTCTCAGGTAGGGGAACTAACAGGTGAACTATTCAGAGTCCTACAGGGCTGGAAAATAACATGACAGAAGCTCTGTGGGTTGGTGCTTTTAGAGTTGCCTGGGCAACCTCATCAATATCAGCTGAATCAGCATTTATAAATTCATCAATGTGTCTCTTTAAAACAAAATAGACAGGCGGACAAATGCAGGCAAGGGGTGAATGTTTGTGTTTATTTATTTTTGTTATTATTTTTTTTTAGGCAGAGTCTCGCTCTGTTGCCTAGGCTGGAGTACAATGGTGTGAAATGGTGTGATCATAGCTGACTGCAGCCATGACCTCCTGGGCTTAAGCAATCCTCCCGTCTCAGCCTCCAAAGTAGCTGGGACTACAAGCACATACCATCACGCCTAATTTTTAAAAAGTTTTGCAGAGACAGGGTCTTGCTATGGTATTCGGCTGGTCTTGAACTCCTGGGTTCAAGCAATCCTCCTGCCTCTGCCTTCCAAACTGCTGGGATTACAGGTGTGAGCAGCAGCCACATCCAGCCTTGAATGCATTCTTTAACTAAAGTTGACTTGGTTGGTGCTAAGTGTGCAACTGAAGATGTTTTATAACTAGCAGAAACGATTGCAGAAGAGTTAACTTCTGTTCACTTATAAAAAGTAATTTGGCAGCACATTAAATGTAAGTTATGAGACTCTTTATAAAATAGCTGAAGTCAGCCTCCCTCACCACTTGCTTTAGAATTTATTGGAAAATTATATTTGCAGAAAACTAAAGCAAAACAACAGGGATAATATTGTGCTTGACTTCACTTGTCAACGTGGGAAGACTGAAAACAACAACCAGTCGACTTTCTTCTTTAATTGAGAAATAGGTTTATAGACCTATAAGGACATGCATACATCTTAGATTACTCAAGTTCTTGACAAGGCCAATTTTAGCAATTGAAATGATATTAAATGTAGCTTTTAGTGTCTTGTTTCTACATTGGATCCATGTGTTTTTGTAATAGGCAGCAATAGCAACGGCTACTATGTTTCTTAAGCGGTGACTACAGTTTCACAATATAAGGTTCAGAATCCAAGTTCCCAAGGTATTTTATAAAGGCGTTAGCTCCATTGCCTATCTTTGTATTCAAACGTAATTAATTTTACTTCATTATATGAAGCTATTTTTGGACTTTGCCATATTGTTTCATTTGGTACTGAGGAGATCCGGTGTTGATGAAACAGGAAACACTTAAACATGCTTAAACACTTTAAATTGATATATTTAATGCAATTTTAATTTACCTCTTTGTTGGCCAGGCACAGTGGCTCACTCCTTTAATCCCAGCACTTTGGGAGGCTGAGGCAGGTGAATCACCTGAGGTCGGAGTTCGAGACCAGCCTGGCCAACATGGTGAAACTTTATTTCTATCATAAATACAAAAATTATCTGGGCCTGATGGCACACGCCTGTAATCCCAGCTACTTGGGGGTTCGAGGTACAAGGATCACTTAAACCCAAGAGGCAGAGGTTGCAGTGAGCCAAGGTCCCACCACTGCACTCCAGCCTGGACAACAGAGGAGACTCTGTCTCAAAAAAAAAATTAATAAATAAATAAAAAGTACCTATTTGTTACAAGAAATCTGTGCAGAAAGTAAGGGTAGTGTAAAAAGTCTAAGATAAATGGCTATTTCAAAACAACCGAACGTGAACCAAATTGCACGAAATACCATCTTTCACCATGAGCAGGACTGTGAACTGTGTTTAGTAAGCATTAACACACTCAGTTTATATTATAATCTACTGAGAAGGTATTATTAGGCCAGTGTTAAAGACAGTGGCACTTTAACTTAGAGTGTTTAAATAACTTTTCCAGGACAACATAGCTAGCAAAGGGACACACTAGGTTTTGAAACTTTTCCTGTCTCTCTCTGAACTCCATGTATTTAACTACTCAACTATGTCACATCCCTGGACATCCGGAATGTCTAATTAATTGTTAAACAAACTGCATTAGGAGACTGAAGGCTAAAGAGAGATTCTGTAGAAGCAGAAGCCTGGGCCATGCTCAGAAGACAGCCACAATGAAACTAGATTAGGATATAAATATCTCTGTTGCTGGATTTCATTTGTATTGGGAAGGTCTCATAACCGGGCATAATTTTCCATGTGCTTACCCATGTCTTAAGCGATTTAGAGATTCAGAATATTTTTCCTGACACTGGCAATTTTGCTGAAATTATATACATCTTCAAAAATTATTTCAGAAAATAGGGAAGGAACACTCAGAGACTTATTTTATGTCAACGTAATTTTAATAGCAAGTCCTGACAAAGATATCACAAAGAAGAGTAAATTACAGAATGACAACTTCTTACCAAAGTAGATACAAAAATATTAAAGATAAAATCTCCACATACAGTAAGAATAATGCAAATTTCTTTCTTTTTCTTCTTCTTCTTTTTTTTAAAAATATAGACAGGATCTCGTTCCATTGCCCAGGCTGCAGTGCAGTGGTGTGATCAAAGCTCAAGGCAGCCTCCAACTCCTGGGCTCAAGAAGTCCTCCAGCCTCAGCCTCCTGAGTGGCTGGGACTACAGGTGTGTGCCACCATGCTCAGCTAATTTTTAAATTTTTTGTAGGGTCAGGGTCTCACTAGGTTGCCCAAGCTGGTCTTGAACTCCTGGGCTCAAGTGATCCTCCTGCCTCAGTCTCCCAAAGTGTTGGAATTATAGATGTGATCCCATAATCCAGCCTGGAGTTTCTTTAATTTGATCAGTGACACCTAATTTAAAAACTTATATGAACATTGTACTTTCTATTGAAATATGGAACACTGTGTTTTTGAGATTGGGAGTTCAGCATGGACATGCACTCTCACCTCATTTCTTCAAGATTGTGTTGGAAGTCTCAGCCACTGCAATGACCCAAGAAAGACAGGCACATTTCAGAAAGATTAAAAAACAATGAGTGAAATTGTCTATATCCAAAGACAATATGGTTTTCAAATGCAGAAAATCCTAATGAACATGCAAAATCAATAATAGAACCATTACATGATCCTAGCAAGGTTCCAATTTACAGAGTCAATATAAATAAATCATTTTTTCTACCTACTAGCAGCTAGCAATTGTAAGTAAAACTTCAAAAAAAAAAAACTTTCACCTTAGCATACAAACAAACAAAATGTTTAGAATATTTTTAAAAAATAATCCAAGATCTCTCCACTGAAATCCACATAGCATGGCTCTAAGAAAATAAGAAGGCTGAGATAAATTGGAATATATGCCATGTGCATGGATGGATTAGAAGACCTAAGGCTGTTAAATACAAAACCTTCTCAAATTGATTGATATATTTAATGCAATTTTACTCGTTATACTGGCAGGCTTTTGAAGCAGAAATGGACAAGTGCAATCTAAGCATTATCTGGAAATGTAAGGACCAAGAAGAGGCATGTGATGTTGAAAAAGAACTGCGTATGTAAGAGGCTGCGTAATTCCAGAATTTACTGTCAACATCAGGAATTAAGAGGGCCTGTTATTATCGTATATGAAGGCAAATTACCAATGGATAAAAACAGAGAGGACATAAATTGATCCTCATTTATATAGTATACTGATTTTTGGCAAGAATGCCAAAGAAATTTAATGGGAAAAGAATGTCTAATAAATAGTGATAAAATAACTGAATATCCATATAAAACATGGAGTTTCAAAACTTACAACTACTTTTTAAGAAATCTATAAAAATTAGTAATCTCTGAGTATTATATTTTAGAGAAATTAATTTCAAATTACATATGTGTTTATTATTCATATACATATACATATATGGCATATGCATATAATTATATACGCAAATGTATAACCATATATCTCAATATCTTTCTTGGAAAATTTCTTTGAATTAGATTTATAAGGTCTACAGAAATGACATGTAAGCCTTCATAGCCAGTTGTTTATAAGAAATTATTAGAAGTAAAATATGAGTTACGGTTTCACATTTGTATACAATATACACAATGGCTAAAAGAACATAGATGCTATTAGATTTGTAGATCATTTCAGTGACAAGAGGCCAAACCCAATTTGTTTTTGCACTTTTCAGGTATATTTCTTCCTATAACTAATAAATTGTTTTAGATCATCTCTGAAATCGTTGCTTTTGTACATGAGACATCCTATTATTCCATCACTCTGTTTTTCCCCATTTTTTGGTTTCAAAATTAAAAAGATGCTTTCTAAAAATAGCAAGTTTTGTGAGATCGATCATTTTATCTTCCTGATGCTTCTCTCTTCCTCTCATTTTTCATTCTTGACCCTACCCAGGCATTCATAGACTAAGACTCGTTTTCAAAGTAAACAAAGCTCAATGTTTTTCACTGTGGTCCAAAACGGAATGACGTTTAGCGTGAAACGCAATGATGACTTTGAAGAGCTACCTTGTAATCCCTTCCTCTCAACATTCTGATTATTGATTTACAACTCAGCAATGAAATCCCATGAGACTCAATGAATAAAAATCATATTTGAAGCATAGAACAGTACCAGCTTTGAAAACCTATATCATACATTCTAGAATGATCTACTCTAGTAAGTCAGCATACTAACATCATCATACAAAAATCGAAAGTTTTATTGCTTTTAATTTTTTTTTTTAATTTTAAAGACAGTTCTTACTATGCTGTGTAAGCTGGTCTTGAACTCCTGGGCTCAAGTAATCCTCCAGCCTCAGTCTCCCTCCTGTATAGCTAGGACTACATATGCGTGCCACCAAGCCTGGCAAAAAAAAAAAAAAAAAAAAGAAAGAAAAATTTTCTAAGTTTCAAAAATACTTTGAGTTTTTAATGGTCTCCTGTCATACAAGTTTTCACAGCTCAAGGGACTGCTTTGAATTACAGCATCTGTCTCAGTGTGGAGTTACTTCTTCAATCCAATAAAAACGAAGAGAATTTTAATCTCTGTGGCTGCTGTGTATCTTATTAATAGCACTGAGTTGTGATAACTTTTAAGTAGCCTATAAAATGATTTTTAAAGAATAATTTTTGAAAAGCAGAGCAAAGAATAAATCAATGATTTTACAGAGAGAAATGGTAATAGGAACGAATACAAAATTATCCGTGCCATTTTAAAATTAAGCTTTTTCTTCAAGATCCAGCAGGGGAAAAATAAAGGCTAGAAAGTAATGAGCTATATATGAACTTGACAAGAACAATTTTAACTTGTACTCATTTGTCACCTGCCATTAAAGTTTAGCTGATATTTTGCTCTTAGTCATTCATCTAAAACCTGCCCCCATCTGGACGTTTTCATCCCAGACTCCATTTTTGGGATGTCTGTTTTAAACTTCTTTTCAGGATAAAAGTTCATAAAAGCAAGCATGGCAATTCACTCAGAGTTAAATGGACAATTCTGTTTAAAACACAATCAAAATGAAAGTTAAAAATTGTTAAAATCATTTAAAATTTAATTACTGCAACATGTTTGCTTTTGATTTCTAATCACTATCTTGTAAATTATGATCAGCGATTGGCCCAGATAGTCTGCATTATATTGTAATTGAACTCCAAGGACCTTACGTATTTATTCAGCCTAAAGGTAGCTCATTCAGTGAGGCTTGATTTACAGTCAGGGTATACATTATTACTTAGAGAGGACAGACCATTTTTAACAATCTAAAAGGCATACCTCATCAGACAGATACAAAGAAGGAATGATAATGGCTCATTTAAGATATTAACATATCAACAGGGCCAGGCTCGGTGGCTCACACCTGTAATCCCAGCACTTTGGGAGGCAGAGGTGGGTGGATTACCTGAGGCGAGGAGACTAGCCTGGCAAACATGGTGCAACCCTATCTCTACTAAAAATACCAAAATTAACTGGGCGTGGTGGCAGACACCTGTAATCCCAGCTACTCGGGAGGCTGAGGCAGGAGAATCGCTTGAACCCCGGAGGCAGAGGTTGCAGTGAGCTGAGATGGTGCCACTGCACTCCAGCCTGGGCAACAACAGCGAAACTCTGTCTCAAACAAAATAAAAAAGATATCAATTAACTACAAGAGTCATATTTTAAACAAAATATCGTCACATTTTTAAAATGTCTATTCAGATACAGAATGAGAAATTTCTAATAAAAATGTTAATTTCTAATAAAATTAATTTCTAGAATTAATTTGGAATAAAATTTTAATGACTTATTAAACAATCTTGATGTCCTGATGCTTGAATGATAGGATAAGAAGTGACTCGACTCCAGAGGGAGAAGTTATATGACACAAAGAAAAGATAAAATGGAAACTTGTTATTGTGTTTTTGTTTTTAACATGTGGAGATTTGGAAATGAATTAATAACTAGAAATGAGTACATTATGTGCATGAATTTAAGGCGGGGCCAAGTTCTCTCTGAACCCATCATGAGTGTTCTTAGTTGTAATACCTAATTAATTATATCAAATTATGTCTGTAACTATTGGTGTTTAAAGGGGTCACTTGTGCATCTCACAGAATTATGAGTTTAATCACTGATCTATCTTCGCTTTGTGTAAAGCAAATTAAGCATTATCTAATTAAAATATTTAAGCAATAAAAGAGGATTCATACAACTACTTTAACATATGTATAATGGACTGGGTGTTTGTGTGTGCATGTGTGTGTGTGTGTGTTTGAGGTTCTATCCATATTTCTGGGAATTTATTTGCTATGTGTTTGGTACCAATGAGACTAATGATTTAGTGAATTAATTCAAGCAATCTCGCTTAATATGGATGCAAATAAAAGCTATGTCACATTCATCACTGATTAATATCTGTCTCTCTAAGCTATAGATGCAAAATATTTGAACATGATAAAAGAGTATTCCTAGAAAATGTAAGAAACAATTTATTTTTAAATTATAGTCAATGATTTGGATAAAAGAAATATATAGAAATATCAAGTCATGACTATAATTGATATAATCAATTATATAATTATGATTGTATATTTGATATGATCAATATATATCAATAGCGATATACGGTCATGATTATAATTCTTTAAACCTATAATGAAAAACAAAAAACATTGCTCTCATTCTTGAGAGTAATGTTATTATGTATATAGGAACACATTTGTCAGCAAATATATATATATATAACTTAGAAGAAAAAGAGAAATGCAGAAGTACTTGTTGGTGGAAACAGATTGAAGAAGTTGACTTGGATAGGTACTATGACCCATTTCTGTTCTTCGAGTCAAATACTTGAGTTTATGTTGAATAGTGGTGGTTTCCCGCCTCATAGTCCTTCCCAATACTTTCACCTCCTCCATTGCTCACCATCAGGCTGCAAAAGTTCAGAACTAGTGTTATATATAAAGTTACCCCATGAACAAGTAACTTCACTCAAAGAAAAATGAAAGTGTCCACTCAAAAGATTTACACACATGTTCAAAGCAGCATTCTTCATGAGAGCCAAAAAGTAGAAACAGCCCAAGTGTCTACTGATAGATGAATGCCTATACAAAAGGGGGTCTATCGACGCAAGGGAATACATGGGTACAAAGCACCAATACATGCTACACCATGGACGAACCTTGAAAACACTATATGAAGCAAAAGAAGAAACTCACAAAAGGCCATATATTACATGATTCTGTTTATACAAAATGTCCAGGAAAGGGCAATCCACAGGCAGTGAGTAGATTACTGATTACCACAGACCAGGGACAAGTAAGTGGGAATTGACTGCTAATGGTTATTGGGGCTCTCTTTGGGATAATTAAAAGTCTTCTGAAACTAGAGAGAGGAGTTGGTTGCACAACATTGTGTATATAGTAAAAGCTACTAAATTGTGCAATTTGAAATAATGACATTTATGGTTTGTGAGTTAAATTTCACTTTAAAAATGAATGATGATAGAATAATAGATTAAGGTTTATTTAGTCGAAGTGTTCTAAGTCCATGCAAGTTCATGCAAGTTCAGGTAAGTGGGAAAAATTATAAATTTATATTGACTTCAGCAACATAAGAAGGTAAATGGCTGAAAAAATATGAATATGAACTTTGAGAAAAAAATGAAAATTATTGAAAGATGGTATGACAGCAGCAGAAGAAACAAAGGACAGGAAGGGAAAAAACAAATAATGATACAATAAAACAAATAATACAAAAAAGAAATAGTAGTACAATACATATGTCATATGTTTAGTTCAAATATGTCAGTAATTATGCTAGATGTTAGTCATCTAATATTTCAATACCTATTTGAAATATTTTCAGACTAGATTAAAAAGAGAAATATGATTATATACTACCTACTAGAGAAGCATATTAAGCACAAAGGTAACAGAATATTTCAAACAGAAGAATAGAAAAATATGTTGAATATCATGTAAACACTAACCAAGCCAGATTGGAATAATTATCCTAATGTTATTCTATGTAGACTAGAAAGCAGAATTGCCAAAAAAGAAGGTTTCATAAAGAAATCCATTACAGACATAATAATTTTAATTCTTATGTATGTAAATGACAAAGCTCCAAAAATAAGATTGACAGAAACAAAAGAAAAGAGAGAGATAGTCAAAATCAGAGTGAGAGATACTGAACGCAGAAACTGATATAAATTTAGCAAAAAAAAAAAAAAAAAAAAGTAAGGATAAAGACAACTTTAACAATATGATTAACCAAATTGGTCAGTATGACTCATTTTAACAATGCTCAAAACATCTGCCCGGCCGGGCGCGGTGGCTCAAGCCTGTAATCCCAGCACTTTGGGAGGCCGAGATGGGCGGATCACAAGGTCAGGAGATCGAGACCATCCTGGCTAACACGGTGAAACCCCGTCTCTACTAAAATACAAAAAACTAGCCGGGCGAGATGGCGGGCGCCTGTAGTCCCAGCTACTCGGGAGGCTGAGGCAGGAGAATGGCATGAACCCGGGAG
>NC_045456.1:19289570-19343975 GCF_002776525.5 Piliocolobus tephrosceles | reverse complement strand
TAGGCAATTCTCAAAGTACAGAATTTACAGTGACTGGTCCCTGGTCTCAGTAAAATTAATTTAGAAATCAACTAGACGAAACAAAATATCCAATTATTTGAAAATTCATCAATATATATTTCTAGATAATTTACTGGTCAAAGAAGAAATTACATTGTAATTTAGAAAAAAATACAGAACTATATAATAATAAAAAAGAAAATGTGTCCAAGCAGGTGTGATGAGGCTCCAGTTGAATTTAGTGAAAATGTATGGATGTTAATACATATGTCAGAAAAAAAGAAAAGTTGAAAAACAAGTATGAATTCTCTAAATCACGCATGTAGAAGAAATTCCAGCAAATAGAATGCAAACAAAGCAAAAGGGAGAAAATATATTGTACTTCTGAGGAGACATTAAACAAATAATAAGCAGTACAAATAATAGTGTGAATTAACAGTGCAATAAGTTATTTCTTTGCAAAGAGTAGTATAGCATAAACTTCCCATAAAACTATCCCAGAAACAGAGAGGGCCCCATTAATAAACTAAGAAACCAAAGGTAACATCATTTTACACTCAACTGTATTAAAAGAATCCGTGTACAAATGCATGCTTATTTCATAAAAATCTAGATGACATGGACAAATTCGTTTATAATATAACAAAAAGTAACAATTAAAGAGTAGAACCTCAAGGCCGGGCACAGTGGCTCACGTCTGTAATCCCAGCACTTTGGGAGGCCAGGGCAGGTGGATCACCCGGCGTCAGGAGTTTGAGACCAGCCTGGCCAACATGGTGAAACCCCGTCTCTACTAAAAATACAAAAACTTAGCCGGGTGCGGTGGCACGTGCCTGTAATCCCAGCTACTCAGGAGGCTGAGGGAGGAGAATCGCTTGAACCTGGGAGGCAGAGGTTGCAGTGAGCCGAGATCGTGCCATTGCATTCCAGCCTGGGCAAGAAGAGCGAAACTCCGTCTCAAACAAACAAACAAAAACAACAACAAAAAGCAAAGAGTAGAAACTCAATAACCCCTATTAACTTTTAAAAATTATTCACTAGTTTAGATCTTTTACAAAAAAATCTCCAAACACAATGGATACAATAGTGAATTTATCTAAAAACTTTCTGCAGAAACTGCATAAACAAACTCTTGTAGAGAATGAAAAAAGAAAGAAAACCTTCCCAATCATTTTATGAGAACAGCATTAACCTAATAACAAACATGGAAATTGAATTAAATACAATTTCTACCATATCCAGATAGGCAAATATAGATAAAATATTAGCAAACTTAATCTATGGTACATAAGATAAATAATGCATCTTGTTTAACTGAGGTTTATTGCAGAAATACAGGGTTGATTTAACATTTGAAAATCCTCAATATAATTCCCCACACAACAGAATAAACAACTATATGATCATCTTAGTGGTTTAAGATAAAGCACTTGATAAGACCCATTACTGATTTCTAATAAAACTCTTCACAATGCTATGAATATGAGAACACCCCTTTCAGCAGACAAACTATATTTCCAATACCTGTAAGCCTAAAATTATTTTTAATAATTTATTAGTGAAAACTGTTCCATGAATATCTGAAATGAGACAAGGATACTGGCTATTAAATTTTATTCTTTCCATTTATCCTGCCCTGAAGATTCTTTTTGGGGACTTTAAAAGGTTTTATTTTGTTTTTAATTAACAAATAATAGTTGGACATATTAATGGGGTACAGTGTCATGTTTTCACACCTATAGACATTATGTAATGATCAAATCAGGGTAATTAGCATATCCATCACCTCCAATACTTGTCATTCCAAATTTCCTTTTCTAGATTTTTTTTTTTTTTTTTTTTTTTGAGACACAGTCTCGCTTTGTCACCCAGACTGGAGTGCAGTGGTGTGATGTCGGGTCACTGCAACTTTCACTTCCCAGGTTCAAGCGATTCTCCTGCCTCAGCCTCCTGAGTAGCTGGGACTATAGGTCCGCACCACCACGCCCACCTAATTTTTTTATTTTTTAGTAGAGACAGGGTTTCACCATGTTGGCCAGGCTGGTCTCGAACTCCTCACTTCAAGTGATCCACCTATTTCTGCCTCCCCAAATTCTAGGATTACCCGCTCAGCCCTTTTCTAGATATATTGAAGTACAGTATGCATTATCGTGGAATATAGTCACCCTGGTGCGCAGGAGAGCACCAGGACTTATTTTTCCTGTCTAATTGTAACTTTGTACCCAATGACAAATCTCTCTCCTTCCCATCTCTCTTGCCTAGTCTCTGGTTCTGTTCTCTGCTTCTATGAATTCAACTTTTTTAGTTTTCCCATATAAGTGAGGCCATGCAGTATTTGCCCTTCTGTGCTTGGTTTATTTCACTTAACATAATATCTTGTAGGTTCATCGATGTTGGTGCCAAGGACCACAATCCGTTCTTTTTTGCAACTGAGTAGTATTCCATGTGTACATACACCACATTTTCTTTATCCATTCACTCACTGACGGACACATAGGTTGATCTTCGCATAATAAACATGAGAGTACAGGTATTCCTTTGACATAATTATTTCTTATTATTTTGATAAATGGCCAGTAGTAGGATTGCTGAATCAAATTGTAGCTCTATTCTTAGTTTCTTGAGGAACTGCCATATTGTTGTCCATAGTGGCTGTGCTAATTGACATTCCCATAAATAGTGTGTGAGAGTTTTTCTTTCTTACAGAATCTTTCTTTGATAATTTGATGGTTTTAAAGCAGAGGTGAACTTTTTGGGCTGAATATGATCTGTGTAATATATGCATATTTCTTTCTTCCTTTCCTCTCTCTCTTTTTGCATACACTTTATCCAAAAGGCAAAAATCATCATTAGCTCAAGGAGCAAACAAAAATGGACTATGGGCTTGATTTGATGCATGTGCTGTAATTTTTTTTGACAACTGTTTAAAAGGTGTGTGTTTCCTGTAGGTCATCACATTTGTTTGATTATTTAGTGTATTTAATGCTTGTAGGATCTGCAAGGATAGCCTGTGTTTCCCTTCTGATATTGCTAATTGATGGCATGTATATCTTTATCATGATCAATGAAGCCATGATTATCTCAAGTTTTTTCAGAATAAACTTGGGTTTCAAATATTTTCTCTGGTTCTGCCCATTTATTCAATTGATTTCATCTTATTTTCATAACTTGCTTTACTGTATAAGCACATTGGACTGATATTTTAGACACTATTTTTTTGTACTGTATCAGTGGGTTTAAGCCCAAATTGGGCAAACTATAGGCCTTAAGCCAGCTCCCTGCCTGTTTCTGCAAAAAAAAAAAAAAAGTTTTATTAGAAAAAACCCACACCCTGAGACGGTATTGACATGCAATTTCAGTTACTGCTTCCGAGCCTCCATGACACATGATCCAGCTGAATAGTTGTAATACAGAACTTCTGATATGCAGGTACACACGTCATACGTATGTGTGTGTGTGTATATATATATATATATATACATATATATGGCATCAGAATGAATATATAATATAAATATTTCTGAATTAATAAATAAAAGAAAACTTATTCAGAATTAGTATATTTATATATGTTTCAAAATGAAATCTACTATTCATAGAAGCCATCATTGCCCACGTAGAAAATTCAAAGAATCTATAGATATACCATTTAAAAGAATTTAGAAAGGTTTCCAGACACAAGGCTATATAAAAACATCAATTTTTATATGGCAGAAAAGCAAGTCAACATAAATTCAATAATGAAAAACTTTGTTGCAATATCAAACATATCATATATTTGAAAATAATCTTAGTGAGATGTGCTAGTCATTTATACTCTACACTGCAAAATATTATTTTGAGGAATTAAAAATCAAAATCAGAAAAATGTACCATGTTTGTGAATAAGGATGTCATTTCTTATCAAATTTATAGATTTAGCATGGTCACTATAAAAATCTCAGTAGTTTGTTACTAATATATATAATCCAATATGTACCGACAAAGTGACTGCAAAACTTTTACGGAAATGTAAAGGAAAATGCATAGCTACGATATCTTGAAACTGAAGAACAATACTCAAAGATATGCAGTACTAGACATAACTCTGTAATATGGAATATGGTCTTTACAATAAATGGTGCTAGTCCAATTGGACGTCTGTATGAGGAAATATGCATCTTTACTGACAGTTAACATCATTTACACAAATTCTTTCTAGACATAATGCACACCTAAATGCAAAATATGAAATAATAATGATTTTAGGAAGAAAAACAAAATATCTTCATGACACTAACTAAGGAAAAATATTTAAATAGGATAAAATCTTTCTATCTATAGAAGGAAACACTGGAATAAAACAAAATTAAACTCTTCCATCTAACAAAAGATACCATGAAGGAACTAAAAGTAGAATCCACTGAATGAAAAATATAAGTATAGTAAATATATCCAACAAAAGATTCATATCTATCATATTTATGTATCATCTATTTATCATGTTTATCTATCATCTCTATCATCTATCTATATAATCTATCAATTATATCTACCTGTCATCTATCTATCTAATTGGTTTATTCATCTATTCAACTATCATTTATCTATATCCATCTCATCTATTTGCCTGTCTGCCTTCCAGTCTATTCATCCATCCATCTAACTACTGATCCATCACCCTCTATTAAACACTTCATGAAAAAACAGACATTTTAATTTTACTGAGGACATTTAAATGAACAACAAAACTGTAATCAGGTTCTCAACATTACTCATTATTAAGAAAATGGAATTAAAAACAAAATATAATACCACTGTACTCTTACCAAAGACTAAAAATAGAATGTCAGGAAATATCTCTTGTTGATGAGAATGTAGATCCACTTTTTTACATAGCTGGAGGAAGTGTTATATGGCGCAGGCACTGTGTAAAACTTTTGTTATGCGTTATGATCCAGAAATTCCACCCGTAAGTATGTACTCACCAGAAATGCATACATACATTTACCAGAACATATGCATAAGAATCTGCTTAGCAGCGCTTGTTCAAAATAGCCATGTAACAGAAAGAAACCAGACCCGGGAAACAACGGAAACTCCCATCAATATCAGAATGGAAAACAGTTGTTAATTCACATATTAGAAGATTTTACATTACGCCCAACTGCATAAAAAATGAATGAGTCTCATGAAGAATCCACTTACAAAAAAAGTATATTCTGCATGCTTTCAATTCTCAAGATTTAGAAACAGGCAAAATGATACTCTAGTGTTAAAACTATACCTGGTCTTAAAGCTATACTCCATTGTTGAAGCTATAGTGTCTACGCTAGGGAGTGAGGCTAGCCAAAAAAACAAAAATAAATAAATAAATAAATAAATACACAGCCAGACACAGTGACTGACACCTGTCAACCCAGCAATTTGGGAAGCTGAGGCAAGAGGATCTCTTGAGCTCAGGAATTTGAGACCAGCCTGGGCAATATGGAGAAATCACATCTCTGGAAAAAACACAAAAATTAGCCGGGCTTAATGACTCTCACCTTGTTGTCCCAGCTATTTGGGGCACTGAGGTGGGAAGAATACTTGAGCCCAGGAGGTCAAGGCTGCAGTGAGCCGTGATGTCACCATTGCACTTCCTCCTCGGTGACCAAGTGAGACCCTGTCTCAAAAACAAACAAACCAAAAGAAAAAAAAGGACACCCGGAAGAGTTCTGCATGCAGAATTATTTACAAGATTTCCTGAAACCCACTTTAAAGAACATTTAAAAAGAAATGCAGTGATGTATTTATAAGGGTAATTCATATGAGAGAACCATGCCCCTTGCTTCAGGGTAGTTAAGAGTCGTGATACCAACCCTAACTTTTAACTCTTGACCTACCATAAGAAGGCAAATGTGCTGATGATATGATGAAATGACTGCTTAAACTAAAGGGCATGATTTCACAGCTGAAAAAACAATTATATAGAGGAAGAGTGCCTTGTTTCTGGAAGTACAATTCTGCAATGAAGTCGGCACAAAAGATATGAATGTTACTCAATGCTTTCTTCTTTCTGAAACACATTATTTAGGAATTCTGTATCACTATGTCTTCAAATTCCCATGGAACAGCATCTCATAATTCATGAATACTTAATGATGATGCACCACAATTTGCAGCACATACTTTTATTCTGACACATCCCTCCTTCCCAACAGCACAGGAGACGCAGATATCAGAGTTGTTGGATAGGGCAGGGCAGTAACGTTATGGTTAAAGGGAGAGAACTGGGATCATCGTGGGTCCTGATTCTACGAGGAGCAGAGTCCCCTATGCATGATGGACCAACCGCACCTCTGTGTCCACTGGGGACCTGACAGAGCCTGGAAAAAGACGCAGATGAAGAGTGTACCCTGGCTTCACTCTGACCTTAACAGCTGCTCACCTTGAGTGCTCCCGATGGAGTCCTGTGGAGGAGGTAATTTTGGAAGCTGCATTAACTGGATGAGGCCACCAGATGACCATTTGGGGCACCGTCGGTCGAAGTTATCTCCCATAAAATACCTTAATGGCCCGAAAAAGTTAATGCATGTCTCAAATTGCCTCCGTTACCAGGACAGAACCATGCATTGAAAGAATTGGTTCCCTTGCATCTTCCACACAAGCAACAGAAATATCATCATCACCTGCTATTTATTAAAGGCCTTGGGCCAGCAGATGTGCAGTGCCCAAAGCTAATTAAATGGGCTCACGTCTGGTTCAGCGACTATGACATGGGAATTTTAAAGTCATGCATAGAAAGAAGCTCCTCAACCTCCTCTACTGGAAAATGAAAATACATCTCCGACCTCTGCAGCCAGCTTCTTTCTCAAGCTTGTTTTCTCATTCCCCTAATGAAAATGAGGCTTTCATCTACTGCTCTCCTGAAGACACAGTAGAAGCTTAATAAATAGTAGCAACTATTCTGCAAGTATTTTTGAATACTTACTGATATGGTTTGGCTCTGTGTCCCCATCCAAATCGCAAGTTGACTTGTAATTCCCAGTATTGGGGGAGGGACATGGTGGGAGGTGATTGGATCATGGGGGAGGATTTTCCCCCATGCTGTTCTCACGATAATCAGTGAACTCTCACGAGACCTGATGGTTTATTTTAAAGTGTGTGGCACATCCCTCTTCATTATCTCCTTCTCTCCTGCTCTGCCATAGTAAGACATGCCTGCTTCCCCTTTGCCTTCCATCATAGTTGTAAGTTTCCTGAGGCTTCCCAGTCATGCCTCCTGTACGCCTCTGGAACTGTGAGTCAATTAAACCTCTTTTCTTCATAAATTACCCAGTCTCAGGTAGTTCTTTATGGCACTGAGAAAATGGACTGATACACTGACTGTCACAGACTCTGTTGTCTAATCATTTTAGAAGAAATAACTGATGTAGCATCCATCATAGTAGCTCAGATTTGGGGGTGATTTGCTCCCCTCCATGGGACATTTGGCAATTCCAGAGACATCTTTGGTTGTCAGAATGGAGGCATGGGATGTTACTGGGATCTACTGGGTAAAAGCAAGGGATGCTGCTAAACCTCCTAGAGTACAAAAGAATATTCAGTGTGAAATGTTAATGCAGCCACTGATGAAAATCTCTAGAGTTTACAACCCTTAGTTGTTTTTGAGGCTGTGGAAGGAAAGCAGGGAGGGATAGAAGTAGTCTTGAAGATGCTGGAAAGTGTTCTGAAACTCAGTCTTTGAATCAGAGCTAACCAAATACAACATTCCCCTACAGCGTTATTTGTACAAGAAACCTGGCAGTCAAGTGGACCAAGGGAAATGGTTGTGATTTTTTGTAATCCCAAGAGTTTGTGCAAAGGACAGGCAAACTGAGAATTTTAACCATTTCCATGAAACCATCCTTAACCTTGCTCATGGAAGGTGGAACAGTAGAAAATATTTGTTTATCATGATTGTGTGTGTGTGAAAAAATGCAATTGATTAATACTAACATAACTGGGAAAACCGATGCAGTCATATGCAAACTTTTAGTGAACGCTTGCTTTGAACTTTTCTAAATTTGTAATAAAATTTGAAGCAGCTGCGCAATGCATCAAAATATTCCTTGCTCTTTACACACTTTGGACTTTATCTTAACAAGTCTGATTTTATATATCTCTATATACAAATATATAATTATATATGAGCAGTAGATAGCAAATATATAGATATATTTGCAGTATGTTCTACCAGTAGATAGCAAATATACAAATGTATTTTCTATTATGTAGCAAATATATGCATATATATATATATAGAGAGAGAGCAAGGTAGGCACACAACCATACAAATATATATATATTTGCTATATATAGCACACACATAAATACATATATTTGCTATCTACTGGTTTTATATATATATATATAAATATATAAAGTTTTATATATATATAAATATATAAAGTTTTATATATATAAATACACACACACACACACCAATATATACTATTATATATAGATAGATATATTTGCTATCTACTGGTATTATATATATATTTGGCAAAAATAATGTTTATACAGTGTTCTAAAGAAGCCCTCATTAAACAGTCACCCAAACGTGGATTTCTAGGCTACACACTTCCATATTCTAAGGCTTCTAACATTTGATTATTTCCTACTCAACGATTAAAAGACTTTTTGACCAAAATGTAGAAATTATCAAAAAGTCAGCAGAACAATGCTAAATAGTGATAGAGGAGGTCTCTGTTAGCATAATGACCTCCAATTCCATCCATGCTGTTGCAAATGACAGGATCTCATTTTTTTTTCGCACTGAATACAACACCATTATACATATGCACCACGTTTTCTTTAGCCATTTATCTGTTTATGGACACTTAGGTTGCTTCCAACTTTTGGCTACTGTGAACAGTGCTGACAAGTTAGAAATGCAGCCACATTTGTCTAAATAGTCTTTAAAAGTATTTATTTTCATATTTTATAGTTATTGTAGACTTAATAATATTATTATTTATAAATCTACTGCATACATTATGTTAATTTCAGCAAATTTATGATATGTGTTTGTGAGAACTCATTTTACGTGCAACTTGACTATTTGGTGAAACACCAGTCTAGATGATCTTGTGAAGGTACTTTTTAGATGAGATTAAGATTTAAATCAGTAGACATTGAGTAAAGCAGATTGCTCTGCAGAATGTGTGTGGGTCTCATCTAATCAGTTGAAAGTCTTGATAGAAAAGACTGATCCCCTCTTCCCTGGGTCTCAATCCTGCAAGTCTACCCCGCACACCTTGAACTTGCCAGCCCTCCACAATCAAGAGAGCCAATTACAAAAGCCAGAATTGACAAATGGGATCTCATTAAACTAAAGAGCTTCTGCACAGCAAAATAAACTACCATCAGAGTCAACAGGCAACCTACAGAATGGAAGAAAATTTTTGCAATCTACTCATCTGACAAAGGGCTAATATCCAGAACCTACAAGGAACTCAAACAAATTTACAAGAAAAAAACAAACAACCCCATCAAAAAGTGGGCAAAGGATATGAACAGACACTTCGCAAAAGAAGACATTTATGCAACCAACAGACACATGAAAAAATGCTCATCATCACTCGTGATCAGAGAAATGCAAATCAAAAGCACAATGAGATACCATCTCACACCAGTTAGAATGACAATCATTAAAAAGTCAGGAAACAACAGGTGCTGGAGAGGATGTGGAGAAATAGGAACACTTTTACACCGTTGGTGGGACTGTAAACTAGTTCAACCATTGTGGAAGACAATGTGGTGATTCCTCAAGGATCTAGAACTAGAAATACCATTGGACCCAGCCATCCCATTACTGGGGATATACCCAAAGGATTATAAATCATGCTGCTATAAAGACACACGCACACGTATGTTTATTGTGGCACTATTCACAATAGCAAAGACATGGAACCAACCCAAATATCCATCAATGACAGACTGGATTAAGAAAATGTGGCATATATACACCATGGAATACTATGCAGCCATAAAGAAGGATGAGTTCGTGTCCTTTGTAGGGACATGGATAGAGCTGGAAACCATCATTCTCAGCAAACTATTGCAAGAACAGAAAACCAAACACTGCATGTTCTCACTCATAGGTGGGAATTGAACAATGAGAACACTTGGACACAGGAAGGGGAACATCACACACAGGGGCCTGTTGTGGGGTGAGGGGAGGGGGAGGGATAGCATTAGGAGATATATCTAATGTAAATGATGAGTTAATGGGTGCAGCGTCACCAACATGGCACATGTATACATATGTAACAAACCTGCACGTTGTGCACATGTACTCTAGAACATAAAGTATAATAAAAAAAGAGAACCAATTACTTAAATAAATCTTTCTTTCTTTTCTCTTTCTTTCTTTCTTTCTTTCTTTCTTTCTTTCTTTCTTTCTTTCTTTCTTTCTTTCTTTTCTCTCTCTCTTTCTTTCTCCTTCCTTCCTTCCTTCCTTCCTTCCTTCCTTCCTTCCTTCCTTCCTTCCTTCCTTCCTTCCTTCCTTCCTTCCTTCCTTCTTTCCTTCCTTCTTTCTTTCTCTCTCTCTCTCTTTCTCGACTCTCTATTGGTTCTATTTATCTGGACAATTGTGACTAATACAGTGCTTAAAAGTTAAGCCATTAGTATGCAACTTATTAGATCTATGAAAGGGATTCCGGCAAAAAATTTCTAGATTGGCAATGCTATTTTCCGTAACTGACACTGAAAATAACAAACACATCCAATATGTCAAGACCTATATCCCTATTGACAATGTGATATAGTGATATCACAGATTTTGCACTTTTTCATTGCATTTTATTCTCCGCATATGTCCTTGAGTACAGATTATGAAATATAACTAAGCGATTTTCTTCTCTAAATAACAAAAGTACTACTTACAAGTAAAGAGAATTTCAACTTATTGTGTTTATTCTTCCCATAGGGTGAAGCTGGCCCCAGGCATCTTACGTGCATTAAAGAAAAAACTTCTTTATCAGTGGGAGGTTACTAAACTTCACAGTCTCTCAAAGCTTCAAAAGAAAGGAAAAAGAAGGAGGAGGGATGCCCAGGTTATACATGCAAACTCTTGAAAGAAAAGTCTATTTAATAAGAATTGAAAAAGTCAGTCTTGCATTCAAAGAGGTCACACACTTATCAAATCTACTGTAAATTTAAATGACAACTGGTGTCAATCATTAATTCCATTAGAAACATTTATTTTGAAGCATTACATCCAAAAAGCCCAATACTATCTTAAGATAACTAGTTATTAATTGCTCAACAATAAGCATTTCAATAACAACAATAATAATAACTATTAATATTTTCTTTAACATATAACTTACCAAGGCTTGGGTGTAACCAATATTTACCCCTCCCTTTCAAATGTTTGATGTGGTAGATTTGGGTAAATGTATTCAGTTACTCAATGCCAACCATGATATAGACAAATAACACCTCTTTTACCGTAAAAAGCTCACTCATGTCCTTTTGTAGAAAGCACGCCTTTCACGCTCAGCCTCTGATAACTCTTGATCTGTTTTCTGTCTCTGTATCTATATCTAAGAAGACATCTATATCTTCTCCTGTGTGAATTTACAGATGGATGGATAGATGATAGGTAGGTAGATAGATATGGATATGGCTGTAGTAAAGATAAAACATATCTGCATCTATATCTATAATATTTATCTATCCCTATAGATCTATAACTATCTTAAAGTCATATCTGTATCAATACATCTATATTAAAGCCACATCTTTATCTCTCTATGTTATAGATAATCTAGATATATCTATATAGATTAACATAGGATATCTATATTTTCTTCTCAAGAAAGTTGCAGAAATAGAATTATTGATAAACAGACGTGATCAAACCTTCAAATACAATGTCTTCTTTGTATCTAGCTTCTCTCACTGAGCATAATTCTTTTGAAATTCAGCCATATTGTTGTGAAATTCAGCAATCAATAGCTTGCTTTTTGTTATTACAGAGGATTCCTTTGTGTAGACAGACATTAATGGGTTTAACCCCTAATTGTGTAGACAGACCTAAATGGGTTTAACCCCTAATTGTGTAGACAGACCTTAATGGGTTTAACCCCTAATTGGTGAGGTGTTGGTTTCTTTCTTTCCATTTGGTTGTTTTATATGAAGCTTTTATAAACAGCCATATACAGGCTTTAGTGTGGACTTACTTTCATTTTTCTTGAGTAACTGTCTAATAGTGAAATTGCAAGGTATAAATAAGGTGTATTTGACTTTTAAATAAATTATTTTCTACAATGGTCCTTCCAAAAACATCAACCTCTCATCAGTCAGGTCTGAGAGGGTTTTGTAACCCAGATCCTTCAAAACCTTTGTATGTGTTTTTTGAACTTTAAATATGCCATGGAGCTGGTAGTATTCCATGCTTCCAAGGGTGCAGAGCATATTTTTGTATGCTTTTTGATTACTTTTATTTAATTTGTATGAATGTGTTTTGATAGGGTTCTGCAACAATTAAACAGAATCAGAATAACGAAAGTCACACAGGACATCAATATCTATATATTATATTTATCTATCTATCCATCTATCTATATTAAGGTCACATCTATGTCTACATATCTATGTTAAAGCTACACATACATAAAGATATAAATATATTTGTGTATATATATGGATACATTTATGTATATGTGTGTGTATATATATACAACCTGTATATATATACTATCTGTTGATCATATACATAGCTATACAGATTGTGTATATATGTACAGATATAATTTATATATACATGTATGTACACACACACACAGACAATCCTAGCCACACTAGCAGCTGATTAGAAGATGCCCACCCAGGTTGAGGGTGGGTCTTCCTCTCTCGCTTCACTGACTCAAATGCCAATCTCCTTTGGCAACACCCTCACAGACACACTCAAGAGCAATACTTTGCATCCTTCAATCCAATCAAGTTAACACTCAATATTAATCATCACATTTAACAAACTATGGTACACATGACCATGTCTGGTTGATCACCTTTTTTTTGGTAAATAATATTTTATTGAAACATAACCACATGTATTCATTTACATGTTTCCTGTGGTTGCTTTGCATGACTACAGTCAGTTGTGTAGCTGCAACAGAGACAGCATGACTTGCAACATTGAAAATACTTACTATGTGCCCCTTTACAGGGGAAAAAAGTTGACCCTTGCTACAATTAAAATAGTTTATTGATTTTCATAACACACTGAGAAATTAGACCCAATTTATAAATGTTTGACTTAGAATTCCATAATCTATCATCTAATTTGAATGCTAAGTATAGATCCATTTATGCTTTGCACTACTTTTATGTCTCAGCATGTAATCAGAGGCCAAAATTTAAAGATGACACTGTAGTGAGTAGTATGGTTGAAAATCCAGTTGGTCTAAAGAAAAGGAACAAATACGTTCATAGAAGTGAATGTGAAGGTTCTATTTTTAAAATTTTGAAATTTAGGGCTGTTTCCTACTTCCTGGTCTATTTTTGAAACCAGTGAAATATCTCTCTAGTTCCCTGTTAGTTATCACACAGAACTTAAGGTAGGTTTTATATAAGAAAAAAAAAAAAATGCTTGTCCTATTATTCAAGGTAAGTCCCACTATTAAGAAAAAGAACATTTGTGTTTATGTACTTTCTCAGGATTAATAATTAGCCATGCTAATAATGATTCCTATACTGTTTATTGGGTTCAATTATTTTAAAAATCCTATTGTACTTTTGACAAGCGTGTTGTATTAATTTTCTATCACTGCAGAACAAATTTCCCCCAAAATTAGCAAATGAGTTGTCAAACAGCTATTGTCTTACAGTGTGGGTGGATCATGTATCTTGGAGTCATTTCATGGGGTGGTTTGTGGCCTTCGGTCCTATTGGGGGAACCTGCCCCCAGTATTTCAACATAGGTTCTTTCTATTTTCCATAAGTGTCAGCCAGCTGAAAAATCAAGAGAAAGAGTACAAAGAGAGGAATTTTACAGCTGGACCACAGGGAGTGACATCACATATCAGTAGGACCTGATGCTCACCTGAGCCTCAAACCAGCAAGTTTTTTCTTAAGGGTTTCAAAAGAGGAGGGGGTGTAAGAACAGAGAGTAGGTACAAAGATCACATACTTCAAAGGGCAAAAAACAGAACAAAGATCACATGCTTCTGAGGGAACAGGACAAAAGGCAAAAGCAGAACTACCGATAAGGGTGTATGCTCAGTGGTGCACGTATTGTCTTGATAAACATCTTAAACAACAGAAAACAGGGTTTGAGAGCAGAGAACCGGTCTGACCACAAATTTTCCAGGGTGGAGTTTTTTCCCCACCCTAGTAAGCCTGAAGGTACTGCAGGAGACCAGGGCATATCTCAGTCCTTATCTCAACCGTGTAAGACAGACACTCCCAGGGCAGCCATTTATAGACCTCCCCCCAGGAATGCATACCTTTCCCAGGGTATTAATATTAATATTCCTTGCTAGGAAAAGGATTCAGTGATATCTCTCCTAGTTGCAAGTCCGTTTATAGGCTCTCTGCAAGAAGAAAAATATGGCTCTTTTTGCTCAGGCCTGCCCACAGTCAGATCTTATGCTTGTCTTCCCTTGTTCCCTAAAAATCACTGTTATTCTGTTCTTTTTTCAGGATGCACTGATTTCATATTGTTCAAACACATGTTTTACAATCAATTTGTACAGTTAACACAATTACCACAGTGGTCCTGAGGTGACGTACATCCTCAGCTTACGAAGATAACAAGATTAAGAGATTAAAGTAAAGACAGGCATAAGAAATTATAAAAGTATTATTTGGGAACTGATAAATGTCCATATTAAAATGCAATCTTCACAATTTATGTTCCTCTGCCGTGGCTCTAACCAGTCCCTTGGTTCGGGGTCCCTGACTTCCTGCAACTGGGTCCCCCATTAAGTAAAAATCAAGCTTTCAGTTATGGCTGCAACTACAGGAAACCTGGACTGGGGTTGAGATTTTGTTGCCATGCCCAGTCACGTGGCTATTCCAACAGAAGAGGCCTCCATTTCCAATCAAATGGGCTGCTCCACAAGGCTGCTCAGGATATGGTAGCTGGCTTCCCCAGAGGAAGTGCTGATGGGAGGAGATGGGAGGAGAGAAAGTATGGAGAGAGAGAGAGGGACAGAGAGACAGAGAGAGACAAAAAGACAGAAATAGAAGAGGGGGCCGGGCGCGGTGGCTCAAGCCTGTAATCCCAGCACTTTGGGAGGCCGAGACGGGCGGATCACGAGGTCAGGAGATCGAGACCATCCTGGCTAACACGGTGAAATCCCGTCTCTACTAAAAATACAAAAAAAAAAAAAAACTAGCCGGGTGAGGTGGCGGCGCCTGTAGTCCCAGCTACTCGGGAGGCTGCGGCAAGAGAATGGCGTAAACCCGGGAGGCGGAGCTTGCAGTGAGCTGAGATCCGGCCACTGCACTCCAGCCTGGGCGACAGAGCGAGACTCCGCCTCAAAAAAAAAAAAAAAAAAAAAAAAAAAAGAAATAGAAGAGGGGAGGGAGGGAGGAAGAAACAGAGTGACAGAGGTAGACCGAGAGAAAAAGGGAGAGAGAGACAGAGGGAGACACAGACGCTGGGGAGAGAGACCAACAGAGAAAGATAGACAGAGAGAAAAGGAGAGAGAAAAAAGGAGAAAGAGACACAGAGAGAGACGGGGGGGGGGAGAGGGAAGAGATGGAGAGAGAGAGAGGCAGAGAGAGACAGGGAAACAGAGAGAGCCTAACAAAGAGAGGGAAAGAAAGAGAGATGGCAAGGAAGATACACAAGGAGAGAGAGGGCGAGACAAAGAAAGAGAAAGAGAGGGAGAGTGATAGAGAAAGGGAGAGAGAAAGAGATAGAGAGACGGGAGGGGACAGAGAGAGGGAGCGAGAGATGAGAGGGAGAAGGAAAGACAAAGGAGAGACAGACAGAGAAAGAAAGAGAGAAAGAGAGGGAAAGAGACAGATAGACAGACACACAGAGAGAGAGGCACATGCACACATACAGAGAAGAGAACAATTGCAAGGTTTTTTACAATCCAATTTCAGAAATGCCATCCATCACATCACCTCTCTCTTATTCTATCACAATCAGGGAGGGATGGCTGTACAGAAGGCATGGCAAATGGTACCGGGGGCAGGGGTCCTTGGGAACCCACCTGGAGACATGGGCTCACACAGGTGCAATTTCATTTCCTAAAAGTGTTAGAGGCTAAGAGCATTAGGAAGTAACTTGGTGTTCTTCTCCTTCAATGATGCCAACTGAGACTGCAGTCACAGGATAGCCATTGTACGCTGGTGTTTCCCAATCTCCACATAAGAGATGAGAATGTCTTGCAAACTCAGCTCCCAAAGGGGCGGGCACATAATTGATGGTTTTTACTACCATTCAGTAGAATTTATATGAAGATAATTAAACATGTAAATTGGAGAAATTAAAAATAAGGCTGATGGTATAAAGGACTAATTTGACAAGTGAATTCTCATGGTTGGGAAACCTCATTTTATTACCATTTGTCAGGGTTTTGGATCAATGTGGAAATTAGTGATTTTAATCACTTTTCAGATTTGGGTCTTGCCATAGAGGATCACAACAGAATTGACCAAGAATCATTCTCTTACTATGAATTAGTATCCTATTTATTTAATAATAGAAATAAAGCAACAAGCAAAACAAAAATAGTGGCAATTGACAATATACCAAGATTTTAAAGTCCATAAGTAATGTTCAATACTGCCCTGTTTTATATACTCACAAACATGCACCTCACAATGAAGGTTAAAGTCATAAAATAACATAATAAATATAAATTTTATATTATTTCTACCATCCATGTTCACTATTTGGGGAGAAAACGACTTTACTGAAGTTAATATTTACTTAACTTTCAAAGTTCTTTTTTTAACATGTTTTCATACATAACACTCTAATTTGCTTTTTTCTGCCAAGAGGTTCAGAGAAACTACAGGATTACAGCTACTATATTCTGTCTTGACACCAAGGAAATGTCAACAAACTATAATGGACGTAATAAAATGATGTGATAAAACAGCATGATAGCTATGAGAGAATGTTTTCAAATTATTATTTTTAAAAATTATATTACATAATAAAAGGTATCAAAGACCACTGCTATATGCATATGTACTTGAAAACATTTCATTAATTTACTAATTACAGGTTACATCTTTCTCTTCTGTTATCTGAAAATGTTTTATGTAAAATTTATTGAAAACAATCCAATGATTCCAACATTTAGCACAAAAATAAGGGAATTTTTAAAGTAATGCTTCCTTCATAGTAACTTACATTTGCCAGCCTTGAAAATACATCTGACATATCTAGAAGTTGTTTCTTGATGAAATCTGTGAATACGACACACATTCATACCTTTTATTTTATATCTCGTCAAAATTCAATAGCATTCATCTGTCTCTTATCCTGCCACTTCTTTCTAGTATGACTTCGGTTTTGCTGGGAACTTTTATAACAGGTAAGCAAGTGATAACATCTTCATTCACTTTTTAACACCAATTTCAACTAAGCCACTCAAATAAACAAAGGATTGTATTTGGAAGAATTGCTGTGGAAACATTAAACAATAGTATCCTTTTACCATCTCTTAAAAATGGTGAGGTTTTCAATATCAAATAAACTGTTTTAGATGTATTGTACCCATATGAACAAAATGGCCAATGGAGGTTTTTGTTTTGTTTTGTTTTGGTTGGTTTTGGTAGAGAATTGAAATTGGTGGGTGGAATTGTTCAAAGACACAAAGTCAAAGCAAACTTAGCACAAGAGGCATTTAATAAAAGTGGCTGCATGATTTATTTTATCAAGTGCTTAGCTTATTATGAATATTATTCCAGGTATTGTTGGAAAAATGAAAAGGGAAAAACATAAGCTATTCCTTTCTCATAAATATTTGCTATATATTTAGGAATAAGTTAACAATTTTTTTCTTTAAAGAGCCAGAGAGCAAATAGTGTAAAAATTTGAATAGATGCAATGCCCTCAACTTGGCAAGCTATTGTTCTCGCTGAAGGACTAGCTAGTAGTTTTGTTGGTTTTATTTGTTTGTTTTACATTTTACATGTTAAAATGTCCAAACCACTCTTAGCTCACAGCCAAATTTGTCTCTCTGGCTGCTAACAACTGCTATACAGAAAGGAAGAATGCATACACACAAGAAAATTAGAATAAAGCTGAAAGTGCTTACCACAAATGGAAATCCTTCATCCACAGTTTGAGTTGGAATTATCTGTATTCCAATCCCACGACAGGGAAAGGAAAAACAAAGAACAGGACAGAAGAAGGGCTTCCTTTCTCTTTTAATTTATAGAAGGTTTCCTGCAAGCTCTTACATGGCATTTTTCCTTTCAGCCCTTTGCAACAACTTAGCCCCATGACCTCAGCTAGCAGCAACGCAGACAGCCTGTCTCATTTTGAACTGCTGTGTTTGAACTGCCCAGCTAAGAAATCTGTTTTTGTTTGTTTGTTTGTTTGTTTTAGTTTGCAGAATGAGCATCCATGTGACACACAAAACCCCGACTCAGAAATCATGATTTGGATGTTTATACTTGATTCTCACATCCAAATTTCTATTTGTTTGCTAGTGAGTTTCTTATAATGGAGTATCACATTTCTAATAAGTTCTTGCCACTTTTTCGTTAGAGGGAGACTGTGTTCAGCAGGTGATATTTGATAGTGGACGCTCATTTGATATCCTTCTTTGGTTTGTAGGGTTTATTTTTTATTTTTTGGTCTTAGATTTCCTTTTTCTCTCAGCTGGACAGCATTTTCAAAGAGTCTTTTATTCCTATGACCACCTTTTCTTGGTGTTATCTCCTTCTGCTTCTTCACTGGCCTTATCTTTTCTTTGCAAACTTGAACAAGCAAAATGCAATATATTTTTCCTTCCCAATCCTTGCATTCACTGCTATCTACCATAAGCTATCATTTAAGCTATCTTTCTTTGAATGAGATTTGAGCTTTGGCAGGGATGCAGGGGAGAAAGCCTATCTTATTTATTTACTCTGATTTAATTGCAGCAAGTTGAGGTCTCTTAATTTTCATAACCTCTCAAACCCTCTTGTCTGCACTGATTTTACAATAAGCAATCTATTCCAGATAGGAACAAGATCCTAGAGGATCATTTTTTAATGAATGTTATGTATTCTATACTGCACCCTTTAACCAAATTTCACATAATGACTGAGGTACATTCCATGAATTCAGTTAATGTTAATTTTATTTCTTTAAGTACGAAATGGATGAGGGAAGATAGATGTTACATCTTATCTTTAATTCCAAAAAGGTTCTGAAACCAATTATTATACTTATTATTATTATTGACCAAATCTGGTATCTGGACTTGTGCTGTTCAATAATAGCAGTGAAAATGAAGGCTAGAATTGGAATATAGATGCGGAAAATTCCCTTCTGAATGTAACACCATGTTTCAATTACTAGATTTCTTTAACTCATTTATGTGTTTGCAAAGAATTGCAAAAATCATAACCACTTATAATTTTATGTTTCTATTTCTCATCTTGTTGATCAAATCCAGACTGAACCAATTTTTTTGAAACTGCCAATCCTGTTGACATTTTGTTGGAATACTTTCTAATTCCCTTTTTATGTCATTTGCCAATCAGGTTTAATTTCGAAAAGCCATTTAGTTCAACATAAAAAGAACTCTTTCATCCGAACGGCATGCCTATCTAACATTTTCTTCTCTCTCTTTTTTGTTTTGTTTCATCTAGAGTTTAAAGAGAAAAATTGAGCATGATTTCTTAATATTAAAAAAAAAAAAAAAAAAAAAACACCCAACACACAGACATTGGCCATGGAGCTGAGGAAAAAAGAAGGAGATGAAAACTGTGGGATCAAAGATGTAATAAGACAGGAGATTTTTTTTTCTCCTTTATAAAATGGGGTTTTAGCAATGTTTATCTGTCTGATAGAGACCTGAATTTCTACCCAATTTTGTTCTTCATCCACTCAGACGAATTTATCCTTGTTACATCACAGTACAGCCAGAATCCAGGGTATCAGGGAAATTATGGTATGTCTTTTCCCATTACAGAGGAAATAAGATTTACCTTCTATGCAGTTCATTAAACTGAGAATGTTCATAAAATCCCTTGGTTTCCAAGTCTGCATGGGTTTTCAGATAGCCACTGGACTTTCTAAGAAGGAGGAAACCCAGATGTCCCTCTGGGTTCAGTGCGGACCTGCTTGGAGAAGGTAGGTGAGTTGGTATCTCCAAGAATTCTGAGCAAGTTGACTTCTTCATCACCATCATCATCATCCTTGGACATACATGAATTCTGAACTGTGGTCTTTAAGAATTAATAATAGTTATTTTCATCTATGAGTAATTCATATATAATAATATCCATGTTTAAAATTCACATTAAGAAATGTAGAATTTGATAGATTCTGATAAATATATGTATACATGTAAAAATCATCATAGCCAAGGTATAGGCCATTTCCATCACTCAAAAATATGGTATAGGCCCAGTGCAGTGGCTCACACCTGTAATCTCAGCACCTTGGGAGGCTGAGGCAGGAGGATCACTTGAGCCCACAAGGTTAACACTAGCCTAAACAACAAATTGAGACTCCAACTCTACAAAAAATAAAAAAATTAGCCATGCATGGTGGCACACACTTATAGTCCCAGCTATTTGGGAGGCTGAAGTGGGAGAATTGTTTGAGCCGAGGAGATCAAACCGGGAGTGAGCCATGATCACATCACTGCACTACAGCCTGGGTGACAGAGAAAGACCCTATCTCAAAAACAAATGAATAAATACATATATTGTCTATGTCCCATGGCTGTCGATTACCACAACTCCCTCCTAGTCTGCAGCAATTCCTGAGTCTCAAGTCACTAGTTTCTGTTTGTCAAGGATCTCATATTAATGAAATGAATCATTCTGTTCTGCCTGCCTGGTATCTTTCACTTAGCATAATGTTTTTGGGTGTGATTCATGTTGACATGGATCTGAGTAGTTCGTTCTTTTTATCATTGAAGAGGATTTCGTCTTATGGATATAGTCACCAGTTGATGGACATTTGGATTTTTTTCCAATTTCTGCTTAATATGGCTTCAACTGACCTGAACATTGATGTGCTGGCATTTGAGTAGGAATATCTTTTTATTTATCTTGGATAAATAAATAGAAGAGGCACTGTGGTGTGATACGTCAAGTGTATATTGAATTTTACTGAAAAATGTCAAATATTTTTCCCAAAGTGGCTTGCTAATATTACATTTACAAATTGCATGTGTGAGTTCTAATTGTTCCACACTATCACCAACACTTAATATGGTCAGTCTTTCTAATTTTAGCCACTCCAATATGTGTGTAGTGGTCACTCATTGTTTTAATTTGCTTTTCTTAATAACTAATGATATTGAATATACATCATGTGTGTATTGGTCATCTGAATATTTTCTTAATGTCTGGTTATATCATTTAGCCATTTCATTTATTTTAATTGTTTTGCTTTTCTTCTTATTGTTTATTTGTAAGAGTTCTTTTAACATATATATTCTGGTTAAAAAAACAAAAACAAAAACAGAAGTCTTTGTCACGTTATCTGTTAGTTGTATTGTAAGCTTTTTCCTCCAATTTGTGGGTTAACTTACCATATCCTTAACAGTACCTTTTAAAAAAATGTTTTCTAAATCTTAATGAAATACAGCCTATTATTATTTTCCTCTATGGTCCATCTTTTTGTGTCCCACTTAAGAGATATTTTCCTAACCAAAGGTCACAAATAATTTTTCTTACAAGAAATGATAATTTCTTATAGAAGAATTGAGTTTTGGTTCTTATATTGAAATGTTGGCATGTGTCTTTTCTGCCTCAATTATCTTTAGCCAGTGATTCTTACTATTATCATGTAAATATTTCCTCTTATTCTGTTCATACGTGGACTTACAATGGTGGATTACTGAGTGCAACCTTATATTTCAACAATAAAGCCCACTTAACCAAAATAGATGGTCATTATTAAACATTGCTGAATTCTAGTTACTAATATTTTGTTAAGGATTTTTGCACCTATATTCACTAGGGATAAGAAGTTATAGTCTACTCATTATAATATTTATTATTATTATACTAGCCTCTTAAAATGAGTTGGAAACCCTTTTTTTAATCTTTTCTTTCCAGTTGATTTTGCATGCACTCAGTATTACTTTCTCCATTTTTTTTTAAAGTTCCACCCAATAAGCCATTTCTTACTAAAAATTTCTTTGGGGTATGACTTTTACTGCAAATTCTATTTGTTGAGTTCACATAAGCTATCTTTTTTTTCTTCCTGTGTGAGTTTTGTCAATGTTCCCTATTTTTTCATGTCTTTTTTCCTTAAATAGAGTAGTTAGAAATTTATCAATTTTATTGAACTTTCAAAAAACCAGCTTTTGGTCTAATTGGTTTTCTCTATTGTTTAATTGCTTTTTCTCTCATTGATTTCTGTTCTTACCTTTACTATTTCTTTCCTTCCCTTTATTTTGGATTTAACTTGCTCTCAGTTCACTGAATTTTGAAGTAGAAGCTCAGATCCTTTATTTGAGACCTTCTTTCTTTTTTAATATAGTATTTGGTGATGTATTTTTTTCTTTCTATTTCTGCACACCACAAATTGTAATGTTGTGTATTGTGCTCGCTTTCATTTAATTCAAAATAGATATTAAACTACAAATCCCATCCAAGTGCAATAATCTTTATGAGAACAATGAATAGAAAGAGAAAAACCCAAATAAAATGACAAAAGAATAAAATCTTAAAAGGAAAAAAAGTTAAAACTTTGGTTATTTTCTGCAAACCATTAGTTCCAATTCTTTTTATTTCTTATTTTTATGGCTACATATGACCCAGGAATCCCACTGCTCGATATACCCCCAAAACAAGCAAATCAGTTAAGGAAGAGATAGCTGCACTCCCGTGTTCGGTGCAGCACTGTTCACAATAGCCAAGATTTGGAAGCAACCTCAGTGTCCATCAATAGATGAATAAATAAAGAAAATGTGCTACATATATGCAATGGAGTACTATTCTGACATAAAAGAGAATGAGATCCTGTCATTTGCAACAGCATGGATGAAACTGGAGGTGATTATGTTAAGTGAAATAAGCCAGGCACAGAAAGACAAGCTTCACATGTTTCGCTTATTTGTGAAAGCTAAAATTACAACAATTGAAGTCATGGACACAGAGAGTAGAAGGATGGTTAGTAGAGGCTGGGAAGGGTAATGAGGCAGTGGGGAAGTGGGGATGGTGAATAGATACAAAAATAGAATTAGAAGGAATGAATAAGATCTACTATTTGATAGCACAACAGGGTGACTACAGGAGCTCCAATTCTTGTGTAAGAAAATGACAACTGATTAGGACTCTGCAGTCATTAGAGGTAGCAGACCCGGATCAGATCGATGTCACATTTCCACGGATCAGATCGATGTCACATTTCCACCGACTGTTCACTAACCAGCTTCCACCAAGTGTCTGGAAATGCCTGCCGATCCCAGATTTTCACCTAGTATTTTTGTTGTTGATCATCGAGGAACAGTAAAATAAATTATAAATTGGAGTTTCAAGATAAAAACTCAGTTTGAGGTTTGACACAAACAAAAGAAAGATTTCTCCACTGGGTTTCTTTCTGTTTCATTTACTCCCTACAGTTCAGTACAGATTAATGGGCTCAGAGACGGATTGCAGTAATTACTCTACTCTGTCACTCCAGTCTGTTATACAAACAAATGCGTTGGCTGGAACAACAGAGACCTCAGACCAGTTTGACACTACTTACATATTGCCTTGTTTCCTAATTTATATTGTCCTGTGTGCAAGACCCATCTCTAAGGCTGACAACGAAGTGCTTTCTGCAGGTATTTTTAGGCTATGTTCTTTATCTTCATTTATTCCTGAGGGTTTCTTTTTTTTTAACTTGAACTTGAGATTTTCATTGAAAGGCATAACTTGATTATTAACTTTAGTTCAGTGAACACTTTTCCTAAGCATTTACACTAAGTCAGTACCCTTTTATGGGAGGGGGAAAGGTGTCCTAAGTTAGAATTGTAGATATTTTAATGAATTTATCAACCTACACACAATTTCTGCAATCTAGCAATACTCTCAGTGTGGCAGTTATTATATTTCAGATACAGATTTCTGAAGACATGTACATCATACTTGCTACAGAGATAAGAAAGTGGTCATTGTCATTAACACCACATGTTTGCCATGGAATTCACTTTCAAATTGTTTTAAAGTGCCTGTGAATTCTTGGATCATTTCTAATGGTCTCTCCTTCATATATTTAAGTGAACTTTAACTTGACTTGGCTCCAACAGCAATATATAATTGGAAGAAATTGATTATATCAGATACATCGAACTATCACTCACATTTTCAAACTTCCTTCTTCTCTATAGAGGGCGTGATATAAAATATCTATTTTAAGGGATACCAGTCATTTGATAGCTAGAAAGAATGTTACTAAAATTGTGTGGTTGTATGTCTTTGTTAAAATCATATTTGTGTGTGTTGAAATCCTATTATGCATCCTGAAATATTTTTCCCATAAGTTTTGGGGGACAGGTGGTATTTGGTTACAAGTGTAAGTTCTTCACTGGTGATTTGTGAGATTTTGGTGCACCCATCACTGGAGCAGTATACAATGAAACCAATTTGTAGCCTTTCATTCCTCACCCCCTTCACACCCTTTCCCTCCATATCCCCAAAGTCCATTGTATCTCTCTTATGCCTTTACATGCTCATAGCTTAGCTCCCACTTACGAGTGAGAACATACAATGTTTGGTTTTCCATTCTTGAGTTACTTCACTTAGAGTAATAGTCTCCAATCCCAACCAGGTTGCTGTGAATGCCATTAATTTATTCTTTTTATGGCTCAGTAGCATTCCACTGTGTATGTACACCACAGTTTCTTTATCCACTCATCGATCGATGGACATTTGGGCTGGTTCCACATTTTTGCAATTGCAAATTGTGCTGCTGTAAACATGCATGTGCAAGTATCTTTTTCTTTTCCTCTGGGTGGATACCCAGTAGTGGGATTGGAAGGTCAAACAGTAGTTCTACTTTTTAGTTCTTTAAGGGATCTCCACACTGTTTTCCATAGTGGTTATACTAGTTTACATTCCCACCAGCACTGTAGAAGTGTTCCCTTTTCACTGTATCAACACCAACGTCATATTTTTTGATTTTTTGATTGTGGCCATTCTTGCAGGGCATGTTGAAATTTTAAAATGTAATATCTGAAAATTTTGTAGAGGAAAGATCCAGTAATTTCAATCATAAGTGTATACCCACCGGCAGTACAAACACATTTTTAAACCAATGCATATACATGATTTTTATAGAATTACTATTCACCATAGTGAAAAGGAGGAACAACCCAAATGTCTATCAACTGATGAATCAGTAAACAAAATGTGATCTATCCATATAATGGGATTTTGTTCAACCATGAAAAAGAATGAAGCTCTGACACAGGCTACTACATGGATAAACCTTAAGTATATCACGCTCTGTGGAAAAAGGCAGACACATAATGCTACATATTATAGGATTCCATTTATATGAGGTGTCCAGAGTAAGAAAATATTTAGAAATCGAAAGCAGATTAGTGGTTGCCAGTATTTTAGGCAATAGGAGAATGAGGAGTCACTGCTTCATAGGTATAAGATTTCCATTTAGGCTGGGAGTGGTGACTCACACCTGTAATCCCAGCACTTTGGGAGGTTGAGGTGAGAGGATCACTTGAGCCCAGGAGGTCAAGACTAGCCTGGGCAATATGGTAAAATCCCATCTCTACAAAAAAATTTAGAAATTAGCCAGGGGTGGTGGCTCATTCCTGTAGTCCTAGATACTTGGGAGGCCAAGGTGGGAGAATCGCTTGAGCCCAGGAGGCTCAAGTTGAGGCTGCAGTGAGTCGTGACCATGCCACCGCATTCCAGCCTGGGTGACAGACTGAGACCCTTCCTCCAAAACAAACCAAAACCAAAAAAAAAAAAAAAAAAACAGGAGAGGATGCTTACACATTATGATGAGTGTACTAAATGCCACTAAAATACATACTTTAAAATGGTTAAAACTCTAAATTATATATGTTTTGTTAAATGCTATATGTTTTGGGCCAGGCGCAGTGGCTCACGCCTGTAATCCCAGCACTTTGGCAGGCTGAGACGGGTGGATCACGAGGTCAGCAGATCGAGACCATGTTGGTTAAAGTAGTGAAACCCCGTCTCTACTAAAAAAACACAAAAAAATTTCCCTGGCATGGTGGCTGGCACCTGTAGTCCCAGCTACTCGGGAGGCTGAGGCAGGAGAAAGGCGTGAACCCGGGAGGCGGAGCTTGCAGTGAGCCGAGATCAGGCCACTGCACTCCAGCCTGGGCGACGGAGTGAGACTCTGTCTCAAAAACAATAAAAACTCTATGTTTTATTAATTGCGTACCACACTTTTAAAACTGGACAGTTAAAAATAAAGGTAGAAAACAGGGTTTTTAGGTACAAATTTCTGTATTAATAATCTTGGTTCCCATAGTGGAGCAGCAGTTCAGTTGAATCTAAAAATGTAAGGTATATTTTGTTCTGATTATACTTAATAATGCAGGCGGGCAACTAATAACAACAAACATGTGTTTCTTAAAGTGGTAATAAATATCTCTATGAGAAAAACAATAATCGGGGGAAAAAAATTGGAGGGGTGGGAGAAAAACATCCCTGCCAATTTGGGAGCCAAAAATTAGCATAATGGATTCCAAGGTTATAGAATTTTAAAGCAGGAAATGTGAGCTCATATGACTCCTCTGGTAATTCCTTTAACCCTCTTGATTCCTAGCATCTTTCTTTACCAGATATGGATTGTTTCATGCCTGGTAGCAAAAGTTCAACATATTGTCATCTACTTAGTGTCAGATATTTTCATAGTAATATATCAGTTAAATTTCACACACACACACAAAGCTGTTGGAGCCTGTGTCTACTTTGTAATCATAAATTGATAACTAATATATATATATATATATATGAAAACTGTAAAATATATTTTTTTATTATTTCAATAGTTTTTGGGGGTACAGGTGGTTTTTGGTTATATAGATAAATTCTTTAGTGGTGATTTCTGAGATTTTGGTGTTCCCCTCACCCAAGCAGTGTACACCGTACCCAAGGAGTTGTCTTTTATCTCTCACTTCTTACCTCCCTTCCCCCCAAGTTCCTAAAGTCCATTGTATCATTCTTATGCATTTGTGTCCTCATAGCTTAGCTCCCACTTACAAGTGAGAACATATGATATTTGGTTTTTCATTCCTGAGTTACTTCATTTAGAACAATGGCCTCCAGCTCCAACCAAGTTGCTGGAAAGGCCATTATTTCGTACCTCTTTGTGGTTGAGTAGTATTCCATGGTGTATACACACCACATTTTCTTTATCCACTCCTTGATTGGTGGGCATTTAGGTTGGTTCCACATTTTTGGAATTGTGAACTGTGCTGCTATAAACATGCATGTGGATGTGTCTTTTTGATATAATGACTTTTTTCCTTTGGGTAGTTACCCAGGAGTGGGATTGCAGGATTGATTGGTAGGTCTACTTTTAGTTCTTTAAGGAATCTCTTTACTAAAAACTGTAAAATGATTTAAAATGGCAATTGAATATGACTTCTATCATTTAAGTCAGGCTAAGATAAGCTATGATGGGTTTTTCTTCATCTTGAATGAAGGTGGATATACTTTTTCTAATAGTTTGACATTTTTAGTCAAGTTTCAGTAAAAGCTTATGAATCCTGGTTTGTTTTCATCAAGGCATTAAATTCCCTGTCTTTGCAGCTGTGAAGATAAAGGCTAGAGGATAATTCAGTAGAATGTTGGATAAGTGGTTGAACTAGGGGGCACAAACATAGGTGAAATGATCATTAACCTTCCAATGCCAGAAAGAATCTGTTTTTCTAAGTATTATATCAGTATTTTTATTAAAACAGATTACAAATATGGTTCAACAGTTCAAGGACATGATTTTTCCAAACTAGATCCGTAAATGTTTTGAAAATCTAGAATAAAAAATGATATGAATAAAGTTGGGGAAAGGATTTGGAGGTTTATAAATGGCTGGATATTAATCTTTCACTTAAAATATTCAAATGTGGAGAACATTCCTTGTGGTCATAATTAGTAGAGTCAAATTTTTCTTTTAAAAAGTAGAAGAGGCTTGATTTTCTCAACTTTTTTTTTTTTTTTTGGCATTTTATGCAATGAGCTACTTTCCACACCAGATGTTTTCCTGGCTCTGTTTTTAGTTGATTTCCATCACCTATGCTTCCTTGAAAGCACCACAGGCTCACAAGCTGGCAATACTCCATCACGAACTAAAATTTGGTCTTGTGCCCATGCTACCTCAATCCTGACGTCTCACTCAAAGGACAGTGCCTAGTCCAAGGTTTCTGAACTCAGCCAAAATATGTACTTATAAAGAATTGAAAATGTTCCAGCAACTCAGCTCGGAACAGTTGATGTGGAAAATATATTTATGGAGGAAAACTACAAAAAGCTCCCTGAAATGGTGTTGGTCTTACTAGACTAAATTCTAATACAGCCACAGTCTTTCACATCATTTGGGGCAGGGGAGGTCAATGGTGCATAAAAATATTGTCACTCTAGTCCATTAAAATAGTTCCATAAAGATACTCTAATAAGCTTTAAAACTGTACATTTCATGACCTCTACTAAGGTCATGCAAACTTTGAACTGTATAGCAGGTGTAAATTTTGCCCTTCAATGTCAGGCATAAGCAATGAAGCGTTGTTTCAATGTTCTTGGGCATCCTTTGCTATGAATTTAAAGAAATTCGCCTAAAAGGGGGAAGTCTACATTCAGCCACAGATGTTGACAAAGTGAGCCTGAGAAGGAGAAGATTTCAACAGCTTTGTCCCCATTCTTGCAAAATGAAGAAGACAGAGGACGTATGTTAAATGTAATGGGATGGTCTAAATCAAGCTTGTTCAACCTGCAGCCCACGGGCTGCATGTGGCCCAGGGTAGCTTTGAATGCGGCCCACCAGAAATTCATAAACTTTCTTAAAACATTATGAGTTTTTTTTGTATTTGTTTTTAGATCATCAGCCATCTTTAGTGTTAGTGTATTTTATGTGTGGCCCAAGACAATGCTGCTTCTCCCAGTGTTGCTCAGGAAGCCAAAAGATTGGGCACCCTGGGTCTAAATGTTGATTTTCCTCGAAGTAAGCACATTTCCTCATCATAAACACATTTGTACTGATTTTCAAAATTTCTTGTACTGTGTTAATTTCATGGAGGCTGTAAGTATTTGGTAAAGTGCAAAGATATGTAATGATCCTTATGGATACTCCTAATGTCAGGTAAAAATCAGGAAGCACCTATACACACACACACACACACACACACACACACACAGACATTGACATTTTTTCATTCCCTGGGAGATCATAGAGTCTAGATTTAATGTTGGAAAATGAAATTCTCCTCCAATATTCGGTCTAATTCATAGTTTCTCATTTATGAGGGATCAATTCTGCCAGGGAATTATCACCACGGTGTCTAACTACATCATTCCGCGAGTGCTATGTGCTCAGATGGTTCAAGAAAGCCCATAAAATCACCACTGACTTTTCAAGTTTGAGATGCCTTCAGATATCCAGTGAGACCTGATAGTGTTTCCCCTTTCAGGAAAGCCATGTATAGAGACTAGGGGAGCTCTGGCTTGATCACAGTAGCACAAGGGCAGTTATTATGAGTGATAGCTGAATGTAGAGGAAAAAAGGGGCCATCAGAAGGATAGCAAGAAGAGTTAGAACAGAAGATGAAGATCCATGGGATGTAAAATAGGTGACACCATTTAAAAAGTCAGAAAATCCCTGTATAGTGGCTTATGCCTGGGAGGGCAAGGTTGGAGGATCTCTTGAGGCAAGGAATTTAAGACCAGCCTCGTCAACATAGTGAGACCCTGTTGATACAAGTCATTTTAAAAATTATCTGGGCATGGTGGTGCACACTTGTAGTCCCAGCTACTCAGGAGGTTGAAGTGAGAGAATTGCTTTAGCCAAGCCCAGGAGGTTGAGGCTGCACTTTGCTATGATGGTGCCAATGCACTCTGGCCTGGGCAACAGAGTAAGATTCCATTTCTAAAAAGAAAAAAAGTCAGAAGAGGTGTCAGAGCTATCCCAGCAACATGAGAAGGTCCCACCTCTCAAAAACAGGAAGTGAGCAAAGAAGAGGGTTAGACTCCAAAAACATTTGTGTAAATACATGCCGAATGGGGGTGTGGCATGTGTCAACTGCAGTGAATTGAACCCATAGAGAAAGTGAGCACAGACATTCATCCCTAACACCACCACGGTGTCTATCACAGCGTGAAGTCCTAATTCCTAACAAGAAAACATGTGTGATTACCGAGAGAAAACAAGGATAAAGACAGATTGTAGAAAAAAGGGTGAAAGATGAGTGAATGTAGCATGTGATTCAGGTGGATTTAAGAAATTTGTTGGCCGGGCGTGGTGGCTCACGCCTGTAATCCCCGCACTTTGGGAGGCCGAGGCAGGTGGATCTCAAGGTCAGGAGTTCGAGACCAGCCTGGCCAACATGACAAAACCCCATCTCTACTAAAAGTACAAAAATTAGCCAGGCGTGGTGGCAGACACCTGTAATTCCAGCTACTCAGGAGGCTGAGGCAGGAGAATCGCTTGACCCCAGGAGGCGGAGGTTGCAGTGAGCTGAGATCACGCCACTGCATTCCAGCCTGGGTGACAAGAGTGAGACTCCGTCTCAAAAAATTAAAAGAAAGAAATTTGTTGTTGCTATTATTGTATTTTGAGTTGTTAGGACTGTTGATTCTGTCTGTAAATTGGAGATGTTACTTGGGGATATTTATACGTAAAGGAGAGAACAGAAACAGAGGCCCAGCACAGTATCTATCACAGCATTAATTCCTACTTCCTAACAAGAAGACCTGTACAATTCAGGAGAGAGACCAAGGATAAAGACAGGTTGTGGAAAAAAAAGGTGAAGGATGACTGAATGTAGCACATGATTCAGGTGGATTTGAGAAATTTGTTGTTGCTGTCACTGTATGTTGAGTTGTTAGAACTATTGATTCTGTTTATAAAGGGAAGATATTACTTGGGGATATTTATACATAAAAGAGAAGAACAGAAACAAATGATGGAATAAGGATGAAAATGGAAAGAATGCAGGGAATAAAAAACCACGCCAAGGGAACGGCAAGCCTAATTTCATCCAACAGCTTTCTTTGTGAGACAGAGTCTCACTGTTGCCCAGGCTGGAGTGGTGCAATCTTGGCTCACTGCAACCTCTGCCTCCCAAACTCAATAGATTCTTTGCCTCAGCCTCCCGAGTAGCTGGGATTACAGGTGCACGCCACCACGCCCGGCTGATTTTTGTATTTTTAGTAGAGACAGGGTTTTATTATGTTGGCCAGGCTGCTCTTGAACTCCTGGCCTCAAATGATCCACTCGCATCGGCCTCCCAAAGTGCTGGAATTACAGGCATGAGCCACCGTGCCTGGTCTCATCCAACAGCTTTTATCAAATAATGTGTAGTAGAGTTTATTCTTTCCTTTTACTCTGACGTCAAATGAAAATTTTTTAGTTTTTGATTTTTTTCAAGATAGAATCTCTCTCTGTCACCCAGGCTAGAGTTCAGTGGAATGATCATAGCTCACTGCTGCCTCAACTTCTTGGGCTCAAGTGATCCTCGCACCTCAGCCTCCTGAATAACTGGAACTCCAGGTGCATGCCACCAGACTGGGCTAATTTTTTTCATTTTTAGTAGAAATGGGGTCTCACTATATTGCCCAGGCTGGTCTCAAACTCCTGGGCTCAAGAGATCCTCACACCTGGGCCTCCCAAGGTGCTGGAATCACAGGCATACGCCACCACGTCCAGGTGAAAATTCTTGAATGTCGTGACAGCAGCATTGGATTCTCACTCTCAGCTTTTGCCAAATGACCCCATTTGTAGGATAGGGAGGCTGTGTCCAACTACTTGATTGAAATACAATTGACTTAAGAGGACTTTGTTAATTCAATTTATAAGACTCTTTGGAATTTCAGTTCTTGAAATCAATGCAGAAATGCAAATTACATTGTAGAAAATTAACTGCCATTATGCTAAATCATATAGCATTATATTTATGACCAGAGTTTTCTTAATCTTGTTTACTTAATCATGTTTACTTAATCCTTCATTCTGAGCAAGAAGTTTCCTGAAATTTAAGTTTCTGTGAGCAAAGAAAACATTTGCTGGTGGATTGAAAGAATCTGTCAGTTTAACGTATAGGGGACGTTGTAATTGAGACCAAAATATTAAGGAGCATATATATGTAAGCTGAACCTCTTATATTATACTATATGTTAGTAACAAAGTTTATTTTATGGAGAAATAATTCATCAGAAAATGTCTTGTTTTATAAACTAAGGTTCTTTTATTATTTTAAAAGGTAGATTAAAATGATTAAATTTTGGTGAGAATGACCAAAGATATAAAATAAGTGAAATGATATAGCACAAATAAAAAAATCATAATTTCCTTGCTGTCTACCTATAAAAATGGGTATACTATGTATCCCTGTTTACATAAATTAAGTTGTTTTTTGTTGGGGTTTTCTTTTTATGTTTTTTTTTGTTTTGTTTTGTTTTGTTTTGTTTTTGGGACAGAGTCTCACTCTGTCACCCAGGCTGGAGTTCAATGGCATAATCTCGGCTCACTGCAACCTCCGCCTCCCAGTTCAAGTGATTATCCTGCCTCAGCCTCCTGAGTAGCTGGGATACAAGTGCGTGCCACCACGCCTGATTAATTTTTGTATTTTTAGTAGAGATGGGGTTTACCATGTTGGCCAGGCTGTTCTCAAACTCCAGACCTCAAGTGATCCACCCATCTCAGCTTCCCAAAGTTCTGGGATTACAGACGTGAGCCATAAATTAAGTACGATTTGAACTGGCAACATCTACCCCTTTTTTTTTTAAGATGTATTCATCATTAAATAGATTAATACCAGTTTATTTTATAGATGAAAGCAAACAAAAATAGGAAGTGTTTCATGAACCTGGTAAATAAATCTGGAATATTTTTCTTTTTAATTCAGGTATTTTCTCTTTCTTCATGTCACTAGGGAGATTCTCGATTCAAACAGAAGAAATCTATTTGTCAAAGGTATTGCAAACATACCTTAAATTCTTTGGGCAACAGAGAGTTGAAGGAGACTGTATTAGTCTGTTTTCATGCTGCTGATGAAGACATACCAGAGACTGGGAAGAGAAAGAAGTTTCAATGGACTCACAGAGTTCCACATGGATGGGGAAGCCTCAGAATCACGGTGGGAGGTGAAAGGCACTTCTTATATCGTGGCAACAAGAGAAAATGAGGAAAAAGCAAAAGTGGAAATCCCTGATAAACCCTTCAGATCTCGTGAGACTTTTGCACTATCACGAGAATAGCACCGGAAAGACAAGACCGGCACCCATCATTCAATTACCTCCCCCTGGGTCCCTCCTGAAACACATGAGAATTCTGGGAGATACAGTTTGAGTTGAGATTTCATTGGGGACACAACAAAACCATATCAGAGACCAAAAATTCTCCTTAAATTCACCTCCAATTTCAGTTTGGAATTTCAGGAAGATGGCTGGTTTGTGTTTCATTCTCTGCTGTTGTAGGCTTAGTCACTTCCTCATTATTATAGCCTGGGATACAGATGCCTTAACCTGCTGTGGCTAGTCGAAGATGTGTTCACCTTTAGAGCAAAATCATTCTTCCTGAAATCAGCCTAATGTTTTCAAAATCAAATCTTCAGGAAAATTATGCTTTCCAGGTTTTATTGCTGGATCATTCTTCACCTAGTTTTTTCATTTATGCATTCAGTTAGCAGATTTGTTTTTCTTTAGAGACAGGGTCTTGCTCTGTTGCCCAGACTGTCATTCAGTGGTGTGATCATGGCTCACTGCAGACTTCACTTCCTGGGTTCAAGCAATTCTCCTGCCTCAGCCTCCTGAGTAGTTGAGACTACAGGTGCATGCCACCACTCTTGGCCAATATTTTAATTTTTATTTTTAGTAAAGTAGTTTTATTTTTAGGCAACATAGCAAAACCTAGTTTTTATTTTTAGGTTTTGCTGTATTTCTCAGGTTGGAAATTATTTTTCTTAAGCTCTAAGTCTGTAATATAGACATGTGGGTCTGAGCCTTAACGTTCTTTAATACAGAGTATATATCTATATCTTATCTATCTCTATATCTCCATAGAGATAGATTGCTAATTGGTAGATGATAAGTATGTAACTCTAGATAGATACATAATTGATACATAGATGATAGGCAGATACATCCTTTAGTCTAATCAATATAGGTGGTGCATGCCTGATTTCTAGGTGGAATAGCATTCTTTTACTGGGGTCAGAGAAACAAATGATTTAAAAGTAAGTATGAACTTTCAATATCTTAGTTTCATGCAGATTATGTTCCTTTTAAACTTCTTGGTTCATCAGAAACATATGCTGTGCGAGGTGGAAGGATGTCTGATTACAGGGTATAAAACCTTCAGGGTGAAACATATTTCAATACCTTATTAATGTTTCAAGCTCCATGTATTTTTCATGGCTGATGCATTTTTGAATGTTATGAAAAGCTTTAATGGAATAGAAGCATGAAAGATGGTAAACAAAATTATCTTGTATTTGAGAGATACATAAATCAAATTTTGTAGATAGAGGTTGAAAACTGTTACTATTTTTAGGGAGATAATGTTATTGGCTTGCAGTCATCTTTACTCGTGTTCCTAATTATATCCTTCTTTGAGTTGGTACTAATCCTATTGCCCAGCTTTATTCAGGAAATTTTGCACCCAGAAAGCAGCTGGGCATTTGTCTTATAATTAATGAAGCTGTCTTTCATTTGTGCTACACTTTGAATTAGACAGAAGAAAGCCTGTAGATGGTTTCTGCTAGAGGATGAGTAGATAGCTTTGACATGGTGCTTACCCTGTTTGTTGCATTTAAAAAGGGCAGCAGTGTTTCACTGACAAATGGAAATAATTGTCATGTTGCCTATGCACATGTATCCAATATAAGAATCATCTTTGTAAATGTATTGAAAAACAACACACACACACTGTATTGATCTGTTCTCATGCTGCTAATAAAGACATACCCGACCCGGGGTAATTTATAAAGACAAGAGGTTTAATAGACTCACAGTTCCACATGTCTGGGGAGGCCTCACCATCACGGCAGAAGGTGAAAAAGGAACAAAGGCACGTCTTACATGGTGGCAGGTAAAGAGAGCGTGTGCTGGGGAACTGCCCTTTATAAAACCATCAGAGCTCATGAGACTCATTCACTGTCACGAGAACAGTATAGGAAAAACCTGCGCCCGTGATTCAATCACCTCCCACCGTGTCTCTCCTATGACAGTGGAAATGATGGGAGCTATAATTCAAGATGAGATTTGGGTGGGGACACAGCCAAACCATAACACACACACACGCACACGCGTGCACACACACACGTGCACACACACACACACACCCCTCCTTTTCCATTACTCCTTCAAATACCGTCATTCTATAGGATCAATCATTTCCATCTGTCCATGACAATCTTTCACCAGCCCAGTGGATTATAATTTTCATAAGGGCAAGTTTTGCCATTCCGCAAAACATTTGTCAAAAATGTATAAATCTATACCCCATAACATTTTTTAGATACAATACATAATTATTATTATTATTTTTGAGATGGAGTTTCACTCTTTTTGCCCAGGCTGGAGTGCAATGGTGTGATCTCAGCTGACTGCAACCTCCGCCCTCTAGGTTAGAGCAATTCTCCTGCCTCAGACTCCCGAGTAGCTGGGATTACAGGTGCCTGCCACCACGCCAGGCTTTTTTTTTTTTTCTTGTTTTGTATTTTTAGTAGAGACAAGATTTTAACATGTTGGCCAGGCTGGTCTCAAACTCCTGACCTCAGGCTTCCCAAAGTGCTAGGATTACAATACATAATTTTATTAAATAGCTGTATGAGATACCTGCCCTACAATATGTAATTTTATAAAATAGCTGTATGAGATGTTTAATAATTGCCTATATTTAGAAAAAAACATATTTATAGAGTGAGATTCAGTATCTAATTCATTAAAAGTCAACAAGTGAAATAAGTAGGAAATGAAGGAAAATGCAAATGGTTGTAAACAGAGGAAGCAATATAATATGATGAATGCAAGAACACCGGTATTTCAATTAAGTATAGAACAATGAGGCTGGGCATGACGGGTCATACCTGTAATCCCAGTGCTTTAGGAGGCTAATGTGGGAAGATCCCTTGAGCCCAGGAGTCTGAGATCAGCCTGAGCAACACAGCAAGACTCCCTCTCTACAAAAAATTAAAGAAAAATAGCTGGATGCAGTGGTATATACCTATTGTCCCAGCTACTCAGGAAGCTGCAGCTGGACTGCTTGAGCCCAGGAGGTTGAGGCTGCAGTAAGCCATGATCATGCCACTGCACCCTAGCCTGGGTGACAGAGCAACATCCTGTCTCGAAAAAATAAATAAAGAGCAAGTAGGTAAGTAGTTGGTTAAATGCATACAGAGGAAATAGAAAGAATGTCTTAAAATATTTAGAAGGGAAAAACTTGTATTTGTCAATATTTTATAACAATTAGGCCGGGAGCGGTGGCTCAAGCCTGTAATCCCAGCACTTTGGGAGGCCGAGACGGGCGGATCACGAGGTCAGGAGATCGAGACCATCCTGGCTAATACGGTGAAACCCCGTCTCTAATAGAAAATACAAAAAACTAGCCGGGCGACGAGGCGGGCGCCTGTAGTCCCAGCTACTCGGGAGGCTGAGACAGGAGAATGGCGTGAACCCGGGAGGCGGAGCTTGCAGTGAGCTGAGATCCGGCCACTGCACTCCAGCCTAGGCGGCAGAGCAAGACTCCGTCTCAAAAAAAAAAAAAAAAAATTAGCCTCCAGCATTGAATTCATATTTAGGACATGATGAATACTACATTGTGTTTTGTTGTAGAATATTACTATTTTTTATTTCTCATGTGCAATTAATTAAAATTATCAAATAATTTATGTCACATATATATACCATTGATCAACAAATATTTATGCAGCTTTAACTGGTGCCGTGTATCATATTATTCATTAAAGAGATAAGTGTTCTAATTTTAATTGTTCTCTAATTTATGATCAGAAACCATTATTCAGAAAGCAAAATAGAAGTCTGTATTTTCAAATTTGTTCACATAGGGAATGAAATTTTCTCCTCTCAATGGAAACTCACATGATAAAAATTAAAAGAAAACTAGTAGGCAGAAGTTCACATGTGTCTTTATTTATAATTAAAAATTTGACACAAGTATCTGTTTGTCATACTGAAAAATAAGTTACTTACAAGTTTGTGGAAAAGACTTGGAGTCTTGATAATTTAGTATCACATACATAACTTTCCAATACAGCTTTCTGTTTCTCCCTCATGTTTCTTAAATAAATATTTAACTGCCGAGTTGGGAACAGAACATCATTTAGTTGACTTTACTTTTTGTGAAGATAGTACAGCAAAATATTCTTAATGCTATTTTGGAGTAGCTGAATCCCCAAGCTGGTAAAAATTAAGTTCAGTATTTATTATGCATCTGCTCCAGATTTTTAAATTATTTGTAACATTATTTAATTTCAATTCACACCCCCTTTCCATACATACATATATATGAATCAAAGACATTTATTAATTAGCCAAAAGTCTTAAGGAATAGCAATCGAAGCAGTTTCTCTGACTTTAGTTTGACAATCTTCTCTGTATTTCATGGTTGCCATTTAATGAAATGTACACTTATTTGAATAAAAAAGTGCAAAAAACTTGAAAAAAAACTTTGCATACATTTATTAACAAGCATGAAAAAACATTAATGGTACTTTACTTGCCTCTAGCAGGCCTTTCCAGGGGACAACTTCAGCTTTAAGCAAACGTCATATTACAAGGGAAATGTTTGAAAAATAATAAAATTGTATATTTTCCCATTAAAAATATATAAGAATGAAAATGCCTTCAAATTTATATATTTTTGAATGGCTTGGTTAAATGGGTAGACTTTTCATAAAGAAAGACGTGGAAACACAACTCAGGCTGCATTATTTAGCCAAGAGGTTAAGGTGCTGAAATATGAAAGTCTAAAAAATGCAAAAGCTCTAAAAGAAAGAATTTGTTTGTCTTCCATTTCTGAGTTGGTGGCTGTCTTGGTTCCACAGTCATGCAGAGCCCCAGGCTATGAATAGCTTTGCCATTTTCAACTACATTTTAACAAAGCCCACTTGTTGTTGGTTTCAGTCAAGCTGGGAGTTGGGAAGGGATATAAAGGAGATCTCCAGCTGTTTACATACCCAATATAAGACCTTTATATACCCCATGTCGGCAAGCTCCTTTGTCTTTCATAATCTGAGTTGGTGGCTGGCTCAGTTCCATAGAGTGATGCAGGAACCCAGACTATTTATGGCTTTGTCCGTTTCAACTACATCTTTTCTGAAACCTCACTTGTGCTTGATTCTAGTCAATCTAGGAGGTGGGATGGACATATGAAGGAGGGACTCCAGCCTTTTATATACCCCATATCAGCTCTTTAAATATCCCATGTCTGCAAGCTCCTTTGTCTTCTATGATCTGGGTCTTTGGCTGTCTCGGTTCCACAGAGTGATGCAGGACCCTGGGATACTAATAGCTTTGCCATTTTTAACAACATATTTACAAAGCCCCACTTGTGGTTGATTCCATTTAATTTGGGGGTAAGGCACAGGTAGGAGAAATTTCAGCTTTTTATGTACCCCATGCTAGCTCCTTGTAGACTCCATGTCTGCAAGTTTCTTTGTCTTTCATAATCTGGATTGGTGACTGCCTCGGTTTCACAGAGTGATGCAGGACTCCAAGCTCTTAATAGCTTTGTCCATTCCAACTACATCTTTTCCAAAGCCCCACTTGTGGTTGATCTCATTCAGTTTTGGAGGAAGGCACCGGTAGGAGAAACCCCGGCTCTTTCTATACCTCCATGTCAGCAAGAGAAGCACGTCACTTCCACTTGTAATTAATTAGAGAGAACTTAGTCATTCAAATTACTGCAACACAAATTCTGTCAGCTTAGTTTTTGGCCTAACCATATCCAGCTCTCAGCTCATAATTAGAAAAGGGAGAGATAGTTTTGGTTTATTTAGAACAGGCAGTTCTTTGCCATAGAAGGAACAACCTGTGAATGAAGCACCTGAAAGCAGAAAACTTTCTTTGGCAGTATATTTAATTTTCTTTGGGGTATTCAACTGTAATAGGGTTATTATAGAACTTTGACAAGTCGATTTATTTTTAAAAGAATCTTATAATTTAATATGATTTGGATTTGTGTCCCTTCCCACATCGCTTGTTGAATTGTAATCCTTAATGTTGAAGATGGGGCCTAGTGGGAGGTGACTGGATTTCTTCCTTGGTACTGTGTCATGATAGTGAGTGAATTCTCATAAGATCTGGTTGTTTAAAAGTGTGTGGCACTTCTTCCCCTCTCTCTCTTCCTCCTGCTCTGGTCATGTAAGCTGAGCCTGCTCTCCCTTTGCCTTTCACCATGATTATTAGTTTCCTGAGGCCTCCCCAGAAGCAGAAGCCATCATGCTTCCTGTGCAGCGTGCAGAATCATGAGCCAATTCAACCTCTTCCCTTCATAAATTACCCACTCTCAGGAACTTCTTTATAGCAATGTGAGAACAGACTAATATATAATCATACTATGAAAAAAAATTCTGAAAGAGTTTATTCATTGGTACGTGGTTTGTGTTCTACGTGAATCTCGATAGCATAAGCTACCTGAAGGTTGAAATAACAACTTACTAAGATCTTTGTGTGTTTCCTTATGACAACACCAGAGCATCATGGTGACATTTTAAAAAAGTAATATTCAGAAAGGGACATGTCTGATTTTAACTTTTTCAGTAGGAATTGGTTACATGAAAGTTTGGTTGCAATTCACAAAGCAAATGAATAAAAAATGATTTCCAATACTGCAATTGTACCCACTGTGTTCATTTTGTTTTCTTTTACTATAGAAAACATTGCATTGAGTCTCTGTCATATCAATTATAGAGTTGAAAGCTCTTTACCAACTTGCTTAATAATGCAGTCTCTTTCTGTCCAAATATTTTTAAAATGCAATAACTCTAATGTATTACTGACAAGTACTATGGAGTCCTTTAAACCAATCATAATATGATGTTTCATGAAAATGAATAATTCAACTCATTTTTGGCTGTTGTTTCTTCAAAACCTTCTTTTAAAACAATGTATTATCTTTAAAGGGAAAGTAAAAATAAATGAAGATTCCCTGAAGATGGAGGCATGCTTTCTTTCTTTTTAAATGAAATAATGTTTTCTACTATGTGATTTATAACCAAATTTAGTTCTAAGAAGCTGCATCTATTTATGTCAAAACCTCTCCTCTCGTGCAAGACAGACTGAACACCTGAATAGAAACCAGTTCAGATGTGTTTCTTTGAAGTTATGACCTGTTTTATTTCCCTGTTGTATAACACTAACTCATTGTGACACAATCTTTGAGGGTTTATATCTTTCATAATTAAATTGCCCTGAAGAAAGTTCCCAGTCACAATCTTCATTCTTTTTGAATTTTTCTGCAATGGAGCACAATTAAGAATAGAGGATGCATCATGACACAGTGAAAATGCTAAAATGTCTTAAAGAGGTCAAACTTAAGTTTCAACACTCATATCATTAATCACGCTTTGAAGCACTGTCCTTTCTAAGTGACACTATTTTTATTTTGAACAACATCTAAATTCAGGGAAAATAATCAGTCATTTCTGAAGACTATTTTTAGTTGAGCTTGCTTTCCTGGCCCACTTTCTAACCAGAGGCTCTGCTATAAATTGAATGTTTGTTGACATCTTAACCCTCAAAGTGATAGTCTCAGGAGTGGGGGACTATGGGAGGTGCTAAGGTCCTGAGGGCGGAGCCTCATGAATGGGATCAGTGCCCTCATAGAAGGGACCCCAGAGAGCTCCCTCGTCCCTTCCACCATGTGAGGACACAGCAAGAAGGCACCTTCTAAGAACCAGGAAGCCCTCACTAGACACTGAACAATATATTAACCACTGCCACGCCTTGATCTTGGACTCCCAGCCTCCAGAACTGTGACCAATAAATGTCTGTAGTTTATCAGCCACCCAGGCTATGTTGGTTTATTATAGCACCCCAAACATACTAAGACGGGCTCTCACACAATGTTTCCAAGATTCTTTATCCACAGTAGACTGATGCAAAACTAACCCATCAATAATAGAGGAAAAGGGAGACTGAGGCAAGAGATGAAAACAATGTTGGTCTGATTCCTGTTAGAATGTTGCTAATTTTTCCCTGTAGTTTTTTTCAATGCATATATCCTTCGTAATCTCTCCCTCTCTCTCCCTTGCTCTCTGTCTCTTGCTCTCTCTCACTGTCTCTCTTTTCTTTTCTCTTTCTTATATATCTGCTGCTGCTACACCTATGTCTATATTTACATAATTGGGACCATAGTATATTAAATGTTTTGTACCAAACCTTTTCAGTGAAAGTCACATGATAAAACCCTCTTTTAATATATTTAGCATTGAGGATTTAAGTGATTTGTAGATGCTTAAAATTTCAGAATGCTGTGAACACCCTCCTATAATAATCGCAATTTGCTCTTTGACTCATTACTTAAAATATATTCTTAGGAGTGGAATTAGTGAGTTTAAGAATGTGAGCTGGGTGCAGTGGCTCACACCTGTAATCCTAGCACTTTGGGAGGCCAAGGCAGGAGGATCACTTGAGGTCAGGAGTTCAAAACCAGCCTGGCCAACATGGTGAAATCCCATCTCTACTAAAAATACAAAAAAAAAAAAAAAACCCACAAAAATTAGCTGGGCATGGTGTGGTGGCAGGCACCTGTAATCCCAGCTACTCGGGAGGTTGAGGCACGAGAATCAGCTGAACCCAGGAGGTAGAGGTTGCTGTGAGCCGAGATCGCGCCACTGCATTTGAGCCTGGGAGACAGAGTGAGACTCCATCTCAAAAAAGCAAAAGAGTGTGAACGTTTTAAGATATTTGTTACACATTGTGAATTGTTCTAAAAAACGTTCTAAAAATGTGAGCCAGATGCAGTGGCTCACACCTATGATGCCAGCACTTTGAGAAGATGAGGCAGGAGGATGGCTTGAGGCCAAAAGTTCAAGACTGGCCTGAGCAACATAGCAAGACTCCATCTCTACAATAAACTAAAAATTTTTTATATCAGCTAGGTGTGGTGGTGCATGCCTCTAGTCCTATTTATTCAGGAAGCTGATGTGCAAGGATTTCCTGATCCCAGGAGTTCAAGGCTGTAGCTATGAATGTGCCACTGTACTCCAGCCTAGTCAACAAAATGAGACCCCATCTCTTAAATAAATACAATTTTTAGAAAAGTTTTCAGCAGTGCAGATTCCCTTGTGTAGTAATGTAGTTGTGTTGGTTCACCTTTTTTTTTTTTTTTTTTGGCAACTATGGTAATTAGCATTTTTAATAAATTCATTTAAAAACAGATTTTAAGCACCCGAACTTAAAAAAAAGAAAAAAAAGCAGATTAAGTTGTTGAAAATTGAAGTATTACCTTAGCTGTTTGGGTTGAGGGTGAATACCATGAGATTTGGGACCTTTCCCACTTTCCTGTCTTATGTGTGAATGTCTGGGTACACAGACACTTCAGGTTAAGGATTCTGTCTCCAACTTTTATTTCTCAATAAAATATCAAATTTGATTTTTTCATTTGTGTGATTTTTTTAGGTATAGGAAAATTATATATATATATATATATTTACTTACCATGGGAGCACAATATGATTTACTCTTCTTCTTATAACAATGGCATGATTTCAGAGAAATATCCTTAGTCTGTGATACGGTTTGGCTCTGTGTCCCCACCCAAATCACATCTTGAATTATAGTCCCCAAGTGCTGAAGGTGGGACCTGGTGGGAGGTGATTGGATCATGGGTGTGGTTTCTAATGGCTTAGCACCATCCCCCTGGTGCTGTCTTGTGATAGAGTTCTAAAGAGATCTGGTTGGTTTAAAAGTGTGTGGCACCTTCCCCCTGTCCTCTCTCTTTCCTGCCACCATAAAAGATGTGCCTTGCTTCCCCTTCGCCTTCTGCCATGATTATAAGTTTCCTGAGGCCTTCTCAGCCATGAGGAGCCAATTATACCTCTGTGAGTCAATTATACCTCTTTTCTTTATAAATTACGCAATCTCAGGTAGTTCTTTATAGCGGCGTGAAAACAGACTAACACAGTTTCACACTTGTTTTGTAGAAATCTAGCAACTGTAGTACATAAAACTGCTATATTGAAGCTAAGTGGAATCAAGCTTACTGCTTTCAGCTTATGAAAAGCAAATCTTAGTAAAAAGAATAACAACAACAAAAACACACAACAAAGCTGCAGGTCGTGAGAGCTGCAGGAGGTACTTTTAGAGGGGTAGGGGGATTGTTAAATAATGAGATCTAGAAAAGCTTCTTGAAGTCCATTGCTGTGAGAATATTTGAAATGTACTCTTTGCCAAAATAAATAGCTAAATAAATTTATTAATTAAAATGACTTCTAATAAAATAATTAATTTTTTAAAGTCCACTTATTTTGCAGAGTAAAAAAGCCTGTCTGGGGAACTGCTGTCAATGACTTAAAAAAAAAAGGCTGGGTGTGGTGGCTCACGCCTGTAATCCTAGCACTTTGGGAGGCTGAAGTAGGCAGATCATGAGTTGGGAGATCGAGACCATCCTGGCCAACATGGTGAAACCTTGTCTCTACTAAGAATACAAAAGTTAGTTGGGTGTGGTTGTGCGTGCCTGTAGTCCTAGCTACTTGGGAGGCTGAGGCAGGAAAATCACTTGAACCCGGGAGGCAGAGGTTGCAGTAAGCCGAGACGGCACCACTGCACTCCAGCCTGGCCTGGTGACAGAGCGAGACTCCGTCTCAAAAAATTAAACAAAAAAAAAAAAACCACCACCAATAGCTATCAGACTAGTCATATTTGCATATACATAATTTGTGTTAATTCAACATCAACGTCCCCAATATAGCCTTATGAAAGATGAAGGGACCCAGAATTGCACCACGCTGGTTTCTGTTCTGTGGCGTCTCCCACATACCTGTTTTAATTTGCATCCCATTGTCTTTAACATACAGAGGAACTTCTTTTCTCTATGGAATTTGCAACATCAGGGAGCCTCAGTTTTTCATTCCAACCCTCCCACTTCAAGGAGTGTTGTATTTCCACTAAATTTTGCTGATTCTACCATTAAAAAAAAGAAAACACACATTCTATTCTTAGTTCAGAAGGATATTAAAGGGTCATTTTATAGTTTTCATTTCTTTTTGTTATTGTTATCTTTTGCCAGATTGTATTTTAATTCATTTTATTCATAGAATTACATGTTCCTTTACAGTATAACTTTTTGGCTATGTTTTACAGTACTTTCTATTACATATGTAATTTATAATTTTGTCCTCACTGTAAGAAGAACTAAATAATACAAAGTAATGTAAAATAGAAGACTTTCCTTTTTCTTATTCCCAATCAATTTCAGAGATGACTCCTTTAATCAATTACAAGTTTAGCTATGTATCATTCTAGCCATTTCCTTTATTTACATACATCTGTCTATATATACATACGTTTAACTTTTTGAAGGTAAATAGAATTCTGATGCGTAAATTTATATGCCAATTGGCTGGGCTATAGTGCCCAGCTGTTTGGTCGAACAATATTCTAGACGTTGATGTGAAGGTATTTTTGTAGATGGGATTAACATTTACAATCAGTAGACTTTAAGAAGGAAAGGTAACCCTTGATAATGTGGTTGAATTTCCTCTGATTGGGAGCAAAAAGTGAGAGTTCTCGAACAAGAAGAAATTCCACCTCAGGAGTACAGCGTAATAATTCAGCCTGAGTTTCCAACTTGTCTTGTAGATTTTGGATGCAAGGTGGCAACTCCTGCCTGAATTCCCAGCCATCGGGGCTGCCCTACACTGTACAGACTTGCCAGCCCCCACAATCACATAAGCCAACTCCTTAAAATACATCTCTTCCTTAATTCTGTTTCTCTAGAGAACCTGGACTAATACAGGATCATTGCATGCTTACTGCCTGTGACATTTTTGTACTTTATATATTGTAGAGCAGGATTCCATGTTACTACAGAATGATGTATGCCTTTTCTCTGTTGTAAAGGATGCATAGAATTCCTCTGTTTAGGTGCACCATACACATACTTATTAGTTTATCTCTGGATGGACATGTTGGCTGTGCTCAACTTTTCTTTATTAAACAAGATGCTGAAGTGGTTTATTCATGAGTAGAGTCCTCTTCTAAACCGTTTTACAGGACAGACTGCAACAGGAGCTGGTAATGGAAAAGAAGCCTAGCGAGAAAGACCCCCATAACCTGTGTAATCTTTCTAAATACGATAACAAATAAACAACAAATGATACCACACACACGCACACACACACACAGACAAATGCACACACAAAGCCACAATTTCTATGAAGTTGTAACTATTATATTCATTTTTTCTTAACATACAAAAATACAGTTAGATAGAATGAATAAGATCTAGTAGCCATTAGCATGCTAGGATTACCATAATTAACAACAATTTTTTATATATTTAAAAATAACTAAAAAATAGAAGTGGAATGCTCCCAGCACAAATCATAAATGCTTGAGGTGATGGAAACCCCAATTACCCTGATTTGATCATTACGCACTATCTGCCTGTATCCAAACATCATAAGTACTCCACAAATATGTACAGCTATTATGTCACCATAATTAAAAATAAAAATATTAAACAAAAAGTATACATCTAATATTTAATTTTTAGTATTAAAAATTCTTTAAAATTCTATTTTAAGTCTAGATGTTGACTGTTATCTCAATTTTATTATCTGTATACATTCAAATTTAACATGCTCCAGAGAAAACTCTTGATTCTCATCCCCCAGAACTACCTTTTTTCCAGTTTCACTATTTGTGCATATGCCACCACTTAGTTGTCGAAGCCCACAAGGAAAGGATTATATGAGATTAATCTTTTCCCTAACTCTGTGCAACTAATGCATCAGCGAGTTTCATTGGCTCTGCTTCCAAAAGGCAACCCACTTCCTTCACATTTTCAACTTCATTCCCACGTGACGTTAATCCCAAACATGTCCAGCTTCCCACCTGGTCTCTCTTCTGCCAGGATAGCAAAATTCACCCCCACAGAGCAGTCAAGGAGATGGGTGTCAAGCATACATCCGATTACATCCTTCCCTTATGCAAAATGTGTCCATTGGTTTTCCATTTTGTGTAGAATTGAACCCAAAACTGTAGCCAGTCTTGTTTTTGCTGCTGGACATGCTCCTGTATTAATCTCTCTGTAAAGTGGATGGTGACCCCCTTCCGTCTTGCCATCATTGCCCTCTGCCTTTTGGGATTCTGCACTGAAATACAGCCTTCCCTGACCATGAGATTCTAAACATAACACTTGAGGCAAACATGGAAACCTGTCACAGGCCAATTTAGTGCACACATCTTGAGATGATTTCTCTGCACAGTTAACGCAAAGTTTTTCTTTCTAGCAGCCAGAGATCAGACTTCAGGATCCCATTTTCTTCCTCTTCTCTATGTAGGAAAGGAAATAAATAGAAATTGTCAAGCACTGATAAGGTGATCATGTCTACACCTCTGCAGAGAAGAAAAATCGCACGACTAAGAGAGCAATTTGGTCTGCAAAGAGTCAGGCTTTTTACTCTCCCAAGACTTTATCATTCTGGACATACAATTCACGAAAAAGAATCTGAATGGAAGATACATTGGTGGTTGTTTATCCAAAGAAAAAGAGAATGAAATGGACTCTCGTGGATGTGAAATGGATCTCTAGGGTAATAATCAGTCTCTTCTGCTCCTAAACTTTGAGTTATGGAGTAAAATACATGCTGTGTCTCCCTCTGAGATGTGGAAGTTTCTTTCTTTGCTTTTGCATATTATAATAATTAAGATTTATGAGGATTTCACATTACATTTCCACAGTTAGACCTATGCAATAGTCTTGTTTCTAGAAACCATCATCTCTCGAAATGACAGCAATGATATATGAAACTTTATACGGCAGAGACTCCAGGGACTTCTCTGCTCTTTCAAGAGATGTTTTAATTGCTAAGTTTAGTCAATTTAGTGTAATAAATATTGACTGAGGACTTACTGTAACCAGGCTGTGCTCTAGTCTTGGGTATATTCAGTGCTAAATAAAATATAGTCCTTACCATCCTGATAGTTGACAGCAGTGGCTCTTAACAAAAGGCGATTTTGCTTCTCTCCAGGAAACATTTGGCAATGTCTGGAGATGTTTTTGGTTCTCACCAGCGAAGGGGAGAAAGTTCTACCAGCATCTACTGCAAAGACGCCAGGGTACTGCCATAGCATCCTGTAATTCCTAGGACAGCCACTCACAGCAAAAAATATACAGCCTCAAACACCAACAGCACTGAAGTTTGAGAAATCATATTTTACCACTTAAGGGAAACAAGACATGTGTTTAATAGACTTATAAATCTTATATGGCTGTGGGTATGTGTATTAGTTTATTTTCTTGCTGCTAATAAAGACATACCCAGGACTGGGTAATTTATAAAGAAAGGGGATTTCACTGATTCACAGTTCAGCATGGCTGGGGAGGTCTCAAGAAACTTACAGTCATGGCGGAAGTCGAAGCAAACACCTGTTTCTTCACATGGTGGTAGCAAGGAGAAGTGCCGAGCAAAAGGGGGAAAAGGCTTTTATAAAACCCTCAGATCTTGTGAGAACTCGCTCACTATCATGAGAACAGGATGTGGAAAACTGGGGAAAACCGTCCCCATGATTCAATTATCTCCCACCAAGTCTTCCCACTACACATGGGGATTATGAGAACCACAATTCAAGATGATATCTGGGTGGGGACACAGCCAGACCATATCGATATGTTAGCAGTGGAAGGTATCCAAGTCACATGGCACCAAAATATGTTAGTGGTAGCAAATCCATATGAGTCTGCAACAACCGCAATTCCTGCCTCCTCAGAAGAAAGAATTCAACAGAGTAGCACAAGGTAGTAGGAGAGACTGAGGCAAGTTTGAGAGCAGGAGTGAAAGTTTATTAAAAAGCTTTAGAGTGAGAATGAAAGGAAGTAAAGCATACTTGGGAGAGTGCCAAGAGAGTGACTTGAGAGATTCAGGTGCACAGTTTGACTTTTTGACTTGGGGTTTCATGCATTGGCATGCTTCCATGGTCTTGCATTACTTCTCTCCGGATTCTTCCCCTTGGGGTGGGCTGTCTGCATGTGCAGTGGCCTGCTAGTGTTTGGGAGGTGAGCATGCTGATTGTGTTTACTAGAGGCTATATGCATGCTCACTTGAAGCATTCTTCCTTACCAGCCAAATTTCCCTAGAAGCTCATATATTCATGAAACTCTGCCATTTTGCCTCTTAATGTGCAGGCTTGAGCCCACTAGCCCAACTCCAGAGATCTTGTTGGGAAACTGCTGATCACCTGTTTCAGGTGTTTTCTATTTGGAGACTGCCTTTTGCTGGCACTGGCTGTGACCAATGATTCTTTTAGAGAGATATTTAACAACCACCTGATCATCACCTGATTGTTGCCTGACATTCTGGTATATTTTTGAAGACTATAAGGCTGACTACAGAAAGGAAATGCAATTGTATTTCTATTTTACATTTATGGCCTTGAAAGAGTAGCCTGTAGTTTATGAAAAGACTGGTATTTAATGCAAGGAACGAACTCTGGAGTCAGATACCTAGTGTGTCCAGGGACAGGCTGCCCTTAGTTTGAGCAAGAAGCTGTACGTGCAGTTTGAGGCATCTTGGCAGATGGACAGCAGCCCATTTCTAGTACCGACACCAGGCACTGGGTGCTGTGGCTGGTAGGAGGTTACAGGCAAAGAGGACATTGCATGGAATGACCACCTGCGAAACTAACAACACACTCAGGTCATATTCCAGGTTTTCCCTGTGCAAAAATCTCCTCTTTAAGTAGCAAGGTGGAGTTAGGGCCTAGTAATTTTACAAGAGTCTTATAACGCTTTACACAGACTTGAATATGAACTGAGGGGCTACTAAATTCTTTCAAGCTTTATCCCTTATCATTGCTGGAGAGCAGGCCAAGTAGTTAAAGCTTCAAATAGCTCTGTGTTAATATTTTATGTGTCCCAAACAAAGTGGGTAGAATACCTCTGTTGAACAAACATGTTTGCATTCTTTGGATATACGTGAATTTTTCCTATCTGATGTGTGCATTCAGTATTGATGATCTGTAATAAGGTTGCACCAAATGCCAATACTCTTCAAGGTAAGTAGGTACATTCTGAACATCATATAGTGCCCAGATCATAAAAAGAAAAACACAAAAAAGAAAACCAAGTATCTCATATTGTGACTTACAAGTGGGAGCTAAACCTTGAGTACTTAGGGACGTAAAGATGGTAACAATAGACACTGGGATCTCTAGAGCGGGGAATGAAGGAGGGGTACAAAGGTTGAAAAACTACCTATTGAGTTCTATGTTCAGTACCTGGTGACAGGTTAATTTGTACCCCAAACCTCAGCATCATGCAGTATTCCCATGTAGCAAACTTGCACATGAACCTCCAAATCTAAATTCGTCTTTAAACAAATAGAATGCTATATACAAAAATAAATGCGCTAACGTTTTGTCACCACCATAAGACATCCAAGGTCCAACATACAAAAACCCATCTCCATTTCCAGGTCAATTCTTAGAGAGTGTTTAAGTCTTAAAACGTACCCTGCTTAATTTCAACTGTACGTTTATTTATAAAATATAGAGTATATTCATCCCAGCACTTTGGTAGGCTGGGGGGGGGGGGCGGATCACAAGGTCAGGAGTTCGAGACCAGCCTGACCAAGATGGTGAAACCCGTCTCTACTAAAACATACAAAAATCAGCCGGTTGCAGTGGCAGGCGCCTGTAATCCCAGCTACTCGGGAGGCTGAGGCAGGAGAATCGTTTGATCCCAGGAGGCGGAGGTTGCAGTGAGCCAAGTTAGCGCCATTTCACTCCAGCCTGGGCGACAGAGCAAGACTTCCTCTCAAAAAAAAAATAGAGAGTATATTCTAGAGAATGGGCTTTGTTTAATTAGTTAATGTGTTTGATTCTATGCACAATGTTCTGAAGACTCTTTGGTGAAGATCTACATACAATCATAAGATAATAGCTCTCTTCTACATGTGCCTTGCTATTATGACTTGTTCCCAGCTTCCAGGGATTATGCAATCATAGTATAAGTGAATATTGGTGTGACAAAAGGAGAGAATCTCCACTTAATAACTTAAAATAGGCGTTACCCCTCTGTGCTGCTTTTAATTTTAAATCACTAACAGTAAGTAATGAGACGTACAAAATGTAAGAGCTCATCTATCTTACCCTTGCTGTGTTTGCACAAAAGAATGAATTGACTTGGATTTTCATTATTCCATGAGATAACTGTGAATAAATACAATGCACTATCATAGAGTTGTAGTTCCCCAACGTTCCCCAACTAAAATTATAACAGTGCATATGATTGTTTTATACAATCTAGAGTATTAAGGGGAAGCAATCCTGCTTTCTTAAAAGAATGATTTTCTTGGGCTCCCTTTTGGGGATACAGATACAGAGTTTTGAAGCTTTATTATTTTTTTTTTTTTTGGATTTATGCATAGAGGTGATCTGCTTTTTCTTTTCTTTTCTTTTCTTTTCTTTTCTTTTCTTTTCTTTTCTTTTCTTTTCTTTTCTTTTTTTTTGAGACAGAGTCTTTCTCTGTCGCCCAGGCTACTGGAGAGCAGTGGTGCAATCATGGCTTATTGCAGCCTCAACCTCCCAGGGTCAAGTAATCCTTCCTCCTCAGCCTTACTAGTAGTTGGGCCTGCAGGCATGAACCACCATGTCTGGCTAATGTTTTCTTTAAGATTTTTGTAGAGATGAGGTTTATTGCCCAAGCTGGTCTCAAACTCCTGGGCTCAAGCCATTCCGTTCTCCCACCTTGGCCTCCTAAAGCTCTGGGATTACAGGTATGAGCCACCACACCCAGCTGGATCCTCTTTTAATGATACGTGAGAAAATCTTCCCACTTATCTTTGATTTCTACTCTATCACTAAACAAATCTATTACGTATGCTAAAACTCACACTACAGATTATAAACCATATACTTGTTTACTGTAGTGGAATCTTAATGTGTAAGTATCTAATCAATTCCCTAGACCCCCAACACCACCACCTTGTACACAACCTGGATGTTTACTTTAGTTAGAGCAAAGGAAGAGCTTAATTTCAATTCCTTCATAATTGAGAATTATTGAAATTCATCAGATAATATGCCTAAAGAAAGCATTTTTACTATATTTTGGATGCTTTGATACTGTCTTCTTATTGATCATCTCCGCATTAGCTTCAATTTTCTACAGGGTCTGCCTGCCTGTGGTTTTGATGAAAACAACCCCACAGGAATAATAGCAGTGAGCTTTAGTCTGTTGTTCAGACTCATATTTTAAAAGTCTCTGCTGTATACAGGGTAATTAAAAATAAAAAGGCTGTAAGAGATCAGTCTTCCATGCAAACCCATCACTACATCAAGGAGAAAAGTGTCATCTCAGGCCTTCTGAATGTGTCAACAGCATCATTTCTGGACTTAGGGAATAGCATTTAATCTATCATGGTTACTTTAATGTTACTTTCAAAATGCTCAAAACTGGGGATTGTCAGCCCATGGATGCTTAGACATCATCCCTTCTTGAAGCAAATAAGTATGTGGTCTTAATGGGGATCAACAATTGTGGGTGTGGTTTGCCGGACAAGATGTATTTATGTAGAAATTACTTTTTAAAAAACTCTATGTAGGATTTGATGAAGATGAGGTCTGGACCCATGTCTAAAAGCATGGAGATATGTAATGACTATACATTACTTAATATAATGCACTCAATGTCTCTTCTTTGTCTGCTTGAGAAGACTTCGTTATCCTTTGATCATCTTATGACCATCCTTTAGAATAAAAGCTACAAGTTTTATTCCAGGACAGACCCTTATGGGAATGTCCTGATTGCATGCAACACTAAAGCATTGTTTCACACTCTTCTTGACAATTCTGGTTTTTTTTTTTTATTCTAGCATTTAATCTGAGTCTATCCTGTACATGCTACTAAATACTTTTTATAAAATTAAATAATACAGTTAGGATAGAGGTCTCCATGTGTTTCTGAACTTTTTTCCTATGCTTTTGTATAGAGCTCCAGTGCTGATTTTAATTCTCCAACTCTTTTTGTTTGGTTGGGTTTTTTCATTATTTTTGTTTTATTTATTTGTTTGTTTATTTATTTATCTATTTTTGAGACCGGGTCTCACTCTGTCACCCAGGCTGGAGCACAATGGCAATATCTCAGCTCACTGCAGCCTCAACTTCCTGGGCTCAAGCAATCCTCCCACCTCAGCCTCCTGGGTTGCTGGGACTATAAACATGTGCCACCATGCCCATTTTTGTTGTTGTTGTTGTCGTTGTTTTAAATCTTTGGTAGAGACAAGGTCTCACTATGTTGCCCAGGCTGATCTTGAACTCCTGGGCTGAAGCCATCCTCCTGCCTTGGCATCCCAAAGTGTTGGATGACAGATATGAGCCACTGTGCCCAGCCTTAATTTTCCAACTCTATCTAACCCTAGAGAGCTGAGTCTCCATAGTTGGGTAAATCAGTTTTCTTTGAAAATGTGCTTTTAATGTGCTTCTTCATCCCAAGTGATATCACATCCTATGAGGAGTGTATCAGAACATTTTCCACATAGTACAGAATCACAGTCTCTAAAACAATCCCTGCATCTCTGTATTTGCATACTTTTCCAGAAAGAATATTTATTGGTGATAATGGGAATATGTTTTTGAAACTACTGTAGGCCTAGTGTGTTTAGATTAACTGTTATTGAATTGCATCTTGTATTTATTGATACAAAAAACAAGTGCTTGGCAAGGACATGTAGAAAGCCCGTTTCCCACTGAACAAGACTGTCGTGCTGAGGTAGGAAATGCACTGGACATTTAAGAACAGACTTTTTTTTAGCAATAGAAAGAATGGACATTTGAGAATAGTTAAAAAGAGGATAAGACAATGAGATCACCCATGAAAGCAGGCATTATTTCATAGATCATAAGGGTTCATAGGAGGAAATATAGATTTGTAAAACAAAAGAGATTCACTGGCATTAAACCATGAGTTATCTCCATAGTCAAAACATGAAATTTGTGTTTTCAAAGAAATAAAGATGGTCCTGTATATGTTTTAGGAAACAATTGTCAGTCAACCGAAGTTTCAAAGAAGTAGAGATTGCCAGGATCCTGAATATATTTGTGCGGGGAAGAAATTGAAATATTTGCTGCCGTAAAATGTAGAGTCACTAGAAAAAAAAATAGGGAGGAAATTTCCTAAATCACACATTTTTATCATTGTCACTGAGAAGAATGAGGCCACTTTAATTCCTAGGAGAGTTGACCACTTCCTCGAAAAATCTTTTGCTTAACTTTTTTTTTTTTTTTTTGAGACCGAGTCTTGCTCTGTCTCCGAGGCTGGAGTGCAGTGGCGCAATCTCGGCTCGCTGCAAACTCCACCTGCCAGGTTCAAGTGATTCTCCTGCCTCAGCCTCTCGAGTACCTGGGACTACAGGTGTGCATAGAAATGGGGTCTTGTCATGTTGGCCAGGCTGGTCTTGAACTCCTGGGCTCAAACGGTTTGCTCACCTTGGCCTCTCAAAGCGCCAGGATTCTAGGTAGTGAGTGTTTTCATTCACCAGCTGATCTCTTTGCAGATACATGGAGGCCAGCCAATGATGTTCCCAGCATTCTTTGAGCTTGCCTAACCATATTTTTTTGGGTACAATTTAACATGAATTAAAGAGCTCTGAAAGATAATGGCCAGGGAGAAACACAATGTAGAAATTCAGAAGCCAACCTGAGCAGGTATGACTACCCCATTCCCTACATGTTCTTTTTCTTTTCTAACAGGCTTCCTAACCTCAAATGTATCCTCTTTACTATCGTATGTTTTCATCTCTTACTATTTTTCATGTCTGCTTCACTTCGTAAGTGTCTTGTTTTTCTAAGACCACCAGAGCGAGCAAAGGAACCAGCAAGTAGGCAAAGGTCAAGCGCAAAACTGCAAGTTTATTT
>NC_045456.1:19235013-19289560 GCF_002776525.5 Piliocolobus tephrosceles | reverse complement strand
GCGCAAAACTGCAAGTTTATTTTAGTAACCCAAGGTGTGGAGAAGAAGTCTGTCGGCCTCCGGCAAAGAAGGCCGGCAGAGTTCCCCTCCCCCACGCTCTCGGACGGAGTTCCGACAGTTCCTACAGCAACAAGAAACTGGGAAGTCCGCGTGGCTTAATGGAGGAGAGCGGCTTTTCTAGGAGTGGGAGGGCAATAGGTGGGGCATGGGCGTGTCAGGGGCGTTCCTGCAGGTGCGACCAGGTAAATCTTGGTCTCTTCGGATTGACGTCACCTGGTGCATGCCCAGTTGGTCTGCACCCTCCCGGGTCGCCGGCTGCATTTTCGCGCGCACGGGAAGAGTTGGGGGTGGGGGGATGAAGAACCCGGAAGTGCACCATCTTGCCTCGGTTCGTCCAAACAGTAAGGTCATCAGTAACTTTTTTTTTCTTTAGTACACGAGCATCCCTCTAAAAACATTAGTTTGTAAATAACACATTCTGCAAAGCAAAATTTCATGCCAAAATCCATGCTTTGTAAATAAAAGTAAAAGACACAGGAACTTGAAACTATATACCAGCAGATTCAGTGCCTGGTGAGGATTCACTTCCTAACTTATACAAGGCACCTTCTCGCTGTGTCCTCACATACTGGAAGAGGCAAGGGAGCTCACTTCGCTAATTCCCTTCATTAGGGCTCCACCCTTATGACCTAGTCACCTTCCAAAGGCCCCACCTCCTAATGCTGTCATATTGAGTATTAGGTTCTAACATGAATTTTAGGGGGCTATCACTATTCAGACCATAGCAACAGCCTTCATTGCCTATAATGGTTAGTTAATGCTGAATATTTATTACTATAAATCACTGTTGATAAATAATAATTAATTAATGCTGAAAATTGATGCTGTAAGTATCTATCTGAGCCAGCTAGAAAAAAATTCAACAACTTGAATGCAAAAATATTAGAAGAAGGTAAATTAAAGTAAGAGAAAATATTAACAAAATTTTTAAAAGAGAAATCACTTCCAAAATTGTGAAGACCTCTGAAAATCCTCCTCTCTTTAAAAGCAATGAGAAAAACTTGGAAATATTGTCAAAATAAAAATGTTCAGAATGCTAATAATTACCCAAAAGCTTTCAACAGTCAGAGGTTGATTGATTTAAGAAGGATAGTTGAATTTTGGTAAAGGCAGAAGGTTTGTGGTGTTTTAACATGGTCTATTCTTCTTGTCTTCTCCCCAATTTCATGGTAGCCTTGTACTCCATCATTGAAGGCAGTATAGCTGTGAAAACTAACAGCCTAATAGCCACTGAAGGGGGCAGAACGAGAATGAAGCTCCTCCAAAAGCTCCATGTAGAGAAAACTTTGTGCATTTGACCTGGTAGCTCCCCGGAAAAGCTCCATTTATGGAATTTGTTTTTATTTGACTTGACAAAGAGGTTGCACAATGGGAAAAGATGTTTCCCCACTTTACCTATCAACAGCAGCATACACATTCTTCTCAAGTGTCCATGCAACTTATTCTTAGGTAGACCATGGGTTAGGTCATACAACAAGACTAAGTGAAGTTAACGGGATTGAAATTGTACAAAGTATGTCTCTGACCCCAGAGGAAATAAATTACAAATTAAGAGCAGAGAGAAATTTGGAAAATTTGCAAATATGTGGAAATTAAACAGCACACTCATAAATAACCAATGGGTCAAATATGGAATTAGGAAAGCCTTTAGACAATAATATGAGACCAACGAAAATAAAAGCATGGCATGCCAAAATGAACAGGATTTTATACATTATATAAAGGTAAAGTAGTGCTTGAAAGTCAATTTATAGCTGTAAATGTCTACATGTAAAATTAAGAATATCTCAAAGTAGTTATCTAAACATTCACCTTTAGATCATAGATTAAGAACAGCAAATTAAACCAAACGTAAGCAAGAGGGAAGAAATAATTATTATTGGATTGGAAATAAATAGAGAATAGAAAAACAGTAAAGAAACTTAATGAAATCAAAGGTCAATTATTTGAAAGATAAACAAAATTACCAATTCTTTAACTTGGCACAATGTTTTTTAACTTGGCACATGAACTTTATATATATATAATTTTTTTTATATATATAATATAAATGTGATGTGTTTATATTTTGTGTATATCAATGTGATATATTTACATTGATTTATATATTATATATATTTATAACATATCTGTCTAATTTCCAAATTAGAGTGGGAGTTAGATCAAGATTAAAGTGTGATTTGAAATTTGGCCAAGCTACAAAAAATGTAAATATAAATGTAAATAAAGAGGAAACAACAGCCCAGCATATAAACAATGTGCACAGAGTAAGATAAAAGATGAAAACATTCAGGTACTGTACTAAATGTCTGTTAATAAATATGGAGAAAATCAATTTTCCTATCAAACTAAAGACTGTCAGATAAGGTTATGTAGATAAAATCAGGTTGGGCTTAGTGACTCATGGCTGTAATCCCAGCTCTTTGGGAAGCTAAGGTGGAAGGATCACTTGAGTTCAGGAGTTTGAGACCAGCCTGAGCAACAGGGTAAGACCCTATCTTTCCCAGAAAAAAAAAAAAACAAAAAACAATTAGCTAGGCATGGAGGTACACACTTGTGAGCCCTGTTACTTGGGAGGCTGAGGTGAGAGGATTGCCTAAACCCAGGAGGTCAAGGTTCCAATAAGCCATGATCGTGCCACTGCACTCCAGCCTGGGTGACAGAGTGAAACCCTGTCTCAAAAATAAATAAGTAAATAAAGATCAAATGTATTTGCAATGCTTTTGAAATGATACACAGTAAAACAATTAAAAAGGAAAACAATAAACTAAGACACAAGAAAATACCCACATGGAAATGCAAATTTTAAGAAAAGGATTGATTGGTCATGTTAGCAGCAGATGGAGCAGAACTGAGGTTCTTCATTGAGATTGGGAGGATATATGCTGGAATCCCCAGCCTTGAACAAACACTGATGGGTGCATGCAATAAAAGAGCCTCTGCTCTTTTCTGGCTTTGAACATTGTGTGTATATTATGTGATACCCAGAGCCACTACAGCCACTTTGAGGACAAAACAATTGCAATAAGAAAAAGAAGAGTTAAAAAATTTTAAAAAGGCAAAGAAAGAAACTGACTAAGACCCCTGGAATTGTTGAGCTGCTGAATTAACAGATCCTGGAAATGTTTTCTGGCCTCTTTCTTATTACCTGAGAAATATAAGCCCTTACTGTTCAAGCTACTTTTATTTAGTTATCTTTTTGATTATTAAACTTGAAAGCATCCTAAGTGCTATACTGTGTTTTGGGAAAAAAGGTATAAATCATTAATATGTCTATATTATATATACAGATGATATATATATTTATGTATCTATATGTCATATATGTGATATGTATTTATTTACCTATATATCATATGTATCAAATGTATATGATATATGTTTGTGTACAAAGCCACATATCAAATTAATAAAACCAAAATTGCATTGAAATTTGAGGAGAAAATGATGGAAACACCTTTTTGGAGGTCCCACTAGTATAATAAGACAAGGCATTGGAATAATTAGAAGAGTAAAAAAAAACATGTTTATTCTTACCTAATAAACATTAATAGGTGAGTGTGGCTAATACATAAGTTTTCCAACGTGGTTGGATACAAGGGATGTGTATAAAAAGTCACTTTTCAGTTATTTTTAAAATAGCATATGAGAACTAGAAATGCAATAGTAAATTAAAATGGTATCACAGATATTATTAAACCTGTAGACATATTCACCAAGAAAAGAGTAACAAAAATCTTACTAAAAGTCAAATTTTGGGGTGGGCGTTGTGGCTGACATTTGTATTACCTGAACTTTGGGAGGCTGAGGAGGGAATATCACTTGAGTCCCGGAGTTCGAGACCAACCTGGGGAACATGGCAAAACCAGGTCTCCACAAAAATGAAAATATTAGCCAGGTGTGGTGGCTTGTGCCTGTGGTCCCAGCTCCTTGGGAGTCTGAGGTGAGAGGATCACTTGAGCCTGGAAGATGGAGCCTGCAGTGATCCAAGATCATGCCACTATACACCAGCTTGAATGATTGAACGAGACCCTGTCTTGCAAAAAGGAAAGAAGTAAAATTTGTAGAATATGTAAATTTGTGTATTTTTTGAAAAAACATTTTATCTGACTCGAAGGAAATGGAATGGTTAAACAAAATGGCATCTTCACAACATTTTATTCAGCCATTAAATCAAAGAAAAAGATTTACATACTCAACAACTTGGCTGTATGCCATGTGTGCTAGGTCAACAAAAGCCCATTCAAAAGATCTTATACTGTATTACTCCACTTATAGTGACAAAATTGTAGCAATAATTGTAGTAATTAGCATTGCCAAGGGTTATTGATAGTGGAGAGGAGGTTGTATTAATCTGTTCTCACGCCGCTAATGAAGATATACCCAAGACTGGGTAATTTATAAAGCAAAAGAGGTTTAATGGACTCACAGTTCCACATGGCTAGGAAGACCTCACAATCATGGCAGAAGGCAAAAAGAGGAGCAAAGCCACCTCTTACATGGTGGCAGGCAAGAGACCATGTGCAGGGAAACTGCCCTTTATAAAACCAGCAGATCTCATGAGACTTATTTACTATAACCAGAACAGCACAGGCAAACCCACTCCCATGATTCAATTACCTCCCACAAGGTCTCTCCCACACCACGTGGAGATTATGGGAGCTATAATTCAAGATGAGATTTAGGTGGGGACACAGCCAAACCATGTGAGAGGTGACCCAGTTTCGTTAGAAAAGGGGATTTTTATGGTGATGAAATAGTTCTGTATCTTTTCAGTGGTGGTTCCTCAAAAGTAGAAATGAGAAAAATTATGTCACAAAACTACACATACATTGGAGCCATATTAATTTCTTTGACATTGTAGTACAGGTAAATAAGGTACTGCCATTAGGAAAACCTGGTTGAAGGGTATACAAGATCTCTGTACTATCTTCACAAATTCCTATGAATCTCTGATTATACCAAAATTAGTTTTAAAAATACGACATCAGTGAATGTCAGGTTTAACCTGTCTTTACAGAGATTAAACTTAATACCTTAAACACTATGCTTTCATGTCACTTCTGATTCTTTTTCTGAATAGTTTAAACCTAATGGTATGCTGTCTTACTTTAGAAGTGAATATTTCAGTGTTCTGTATTTCACATATTTGCTTACTTTCTCCTTTGGATATTTTTAAATGCTTACAATAATTTGACACCAGGATTCACAGTTTACTCTTGCTTGAGAAAGAAAATTCCAGATTGGAAATAGCTCACAAACGCATTAACAGTATTGTTTATTATCACCTGCAATGCCTAAGCAAACTTTCAAGATCTCACTCTTTTTATTTTCTTTCTCTCTCAGTTCAATTAGCTTTTGATTTGCTATTTTGTTTCCTGTTCTTCAGGGTAACTTTCTTTTTATTCTTCCTATTTAACGCAATTTTTCATTTCTTTTATGTTTGTTCTGCCTTCAATAACAGAGAAATATTATATAACTGTGTTTGCCCAAACTATTTTTTTTTCTAGTTGTTTCCCTGACTTAATAGCTCAGTATGACTCAGCATTCTAGAAATTAAAATAGAGGAAAATTCTAAATACACAATCATCTTAGCTTTTGCATGTTCATCACAGCAACATGTAACAAAAAGAAACAGATTTCTTTAGAGCAGAAACATTCTGAGAATCGAGCTTTATTTTTCTTTTTTTGAGACAGGGTCTCACTCTGTCACCCAGGCTTGAGTGCAGTAGTGCAATCACAGCACACTGCAGACTTAACCTACTGGGCTCAAGCAATCTTCCCACTTCAACCTTTGTACTAGCTGGAACCACAGATGTGTGCCACCACGTCTGGCTAATATTTTTTTTCTTTTATATTTTGTAGAGACTGAGTCTCGCTATGTTGTCCGGGCTGCTCTCAGACTGTTGGGCTTGAGCCGTCCTCTCGCCTCAGCCTCCCAAAGTGCCAGGATTACGGGCATAAGCCACCTCACCCAGCCAGAATCTAGCTTTCTTGCACCTCTTAGAAGTGGCATAAATGTAATGGAAACGGACACTTATTAAATTTTCATTTAATGTTTTAGAAGAAACATCAGTCTAAAGCGCTCTAAAATATCTCCTTTTGTAGACAACGTAAAAAAAAAAAAAAACCCTTCAAAACATGAAATAAAAATACTTGAGACTTCATTGCTGATGAATTATTGCATGCAATTAAGCACTGCAATAAAATTCAGTTTAGAACACTAATAACCCTAGTCAGAATTTAATTGGGAGGCTAACAAAAACCTAGATTATTGTTGCTCTTCAAAATATGTGAGCTCAAAGATGGTACTTTTGTTACAATTTAAATGCTCTGTGGCTTCTATATTTTTAAGAGCAGAAAAATAAAGGGGCCAACATTTTTGCATATACAAAATAAAACAGTGAATCAGAAGCTGGCAAATTTTGCTTCTCCAAAAGAAACATGTATTCATAGAAAGTAGAGACTTATTCTAATATTTATAAATGCAATATTAAGCAATTCTTTACCAAGCAGGCATAATACACAAAAACAAATTATACTGCTAGGCTGAATGTGTAGCTTTCTTACATTTATGAAGAAAACACATTTTCAAGCCATCATTTGGCATTATATTAACGTGCTTTTTTGCATAGTTTGTGTGGCAAAATAGTGAAGGTTTTCAGAAGGATGTGTGTGTATGGAACCAACAGATAAACATATATGTGTTCAACTTTTCTGTTAAAAATAGCATTGCATCTCCAACACAATAAAGAATCACAATTTGCTCCCTCCTTAAATCTACTCTCAGTGGGCTACAGATGCCAGGTCACCAGACATTGCTCATGCTCTTAACCAAGGGGGAGAATCCTCTAACCTGGGGCTCCCCAACCCCCAGGCCATGGTACCAGTTTCTATAGCAGAGGCAATAAGAATTTGTCAAGAAGAGATCTAGTGTTAAAAAAATGTAATGAGAGTAATGATATATTACATTATGTAAATATTACATTAGGTACCAGTTACCTCTACCAAGTTAGAGGTACCAGTCCGTGGTGTGTTAGGAACCAGGCCACATGGCCGAAGGTGAGTGGCGAGTGAGCAAACAAAACCTCATCTGTATTTACAGCTGCTCCCCATGGTCCACATTAACACCTGAGCTTCGCCTCCTGGCAGATCAGTGGCGGCAACAGATTATCATAAGAGTGTGAACTCTATTGTGAACTGTGCACGCGAGGGAAGTAGGTTGCGCGCTCCTTATGAGAATCTAATTCCTGATGATCTATCACTGTCTGTCTCCTGTCACCCCCAGATAGGACTGTCTGATTGCAGGAAAACGTGCTCAAGGATCCCACTGATTTTACATTATGATGAGCTGCAGAATAATTTCGTTATATGTTGCAATGTAACAATGGTGGAGATAAAGTGCACAATATATGTAATGCTCTTGAATCATCCTGAAAGCATCCCCCTGCCTCTGGTTCATGGAAAAATTGTTTTCCACGAAACTGGTCCCTGGTACCAAAAAGGTTTGGGACTGCTGCTCTGACGCCCCGGTCTCTAGGAAGAGGCCTGTCCTAATGGTTGCTTGGACCTAAAGCCATTTAGGACAAGGAGTACTTGAATGAAGCTTTCCTCCAATTGTCTTAGTGAGACTCAGGACAAAATTTGAGAAGCCCAGAAGTACAAAGTGGAGTCCAGTTCACTCCAAAAGAGGCAGGTTCTCAAAACATTTTTCCTTTCCTCTCTGAGTTAGTGTGCTATTGCTCCCTAGTACTTAAAAGACTGTAAATCAAAAATAAAATCCTAAGCTCCTCAACTAACTGAACAAAGCCCCTCTGGGCCAAAGGAACCCCAGAGAAACCTGAAAAGCTGGATTTCCGGCCATGACAGGAAGAGAGGTCAGAGATACATCTTTCCCTCCTGCCATTTGGAGTCTAGGCACAACTGACCAGCATTCTCATTAAAGTACGGATCAAAATACTGACAAAACAGACCCCTGGGATAGGAAATTACCTAATTCCAACCTGACTCTGGTATAGCATCGCATGACAGATAGCAAACCTGGAAGGAAATCAAAATATCTCACCCCAACATAGATTTCTTTGTCATGTTTTGAAATGGCCCTGCAAAACCATCTTTCCTGGCAGAAATCTGCATCTGTGAAGAATCTCCATTAATACAGCCAGGACTTTGCTGTATCTGGGAAAGATTAACTCTAAGTCTGACACCTTGAAAGGTCTGAAAAGAGACATTTACCATCTGTTCTCTCTGAAGCCTGCTACCTAGAGGTGTCATCTACATGATAAGTACCTTGGCTTCCACAACTCCTCACCCTTTATCTTAGCATTTATTTCTACTGACTTCAACTCTTTAGACAAAACTTAACTCTTTCAACGAATTGCCAATCAGAAATCTTTAAATCTACCTATGACCTGTAAGCCCCCACTTCGAGAGATCCTGGCTCTTTAGGCAGGCTGAACCGGTGTACACTTTGCATGTAGTGATTTATGATGTCACCTACATTTTCTGTCACCCTAAAATGTATAAAACCAAACTGTAACTGCCTCGGGCACACTTTCTCGGGAACTCTTATGACTATTTCCCCAGGCCATGGTCACTCATATTGGCTCAGAATAAACTTTTTAAATATTTGACAGAGTTTGGTTTTTCCATTATCAAAGCTAAAAGGAAGTGGATAGGTAGGTTGATTTATCTTCGCTTTAAACCTGGAAGCATAGGCTGGGCACGGGCGCTCATGCCTGTAATTCCAGCACTTTGGGAAGCCGAGATGGGCGGATCACTTAACGTCAGGAGTTTGGGACCAGCGTGACCAGCAAGGCAAAATCCCATCTCTACTAAAAATACAAAAATTAGCCGAGTATAGTGTCATGCACCTGTACTCCCAGCTACTTGGAAGGCTGAGGCGGGAGAATCACTTGAACCCAGAAGGCGGAGGTTGCAGTGAGCCCAGATCGCGCCACTGCACTCCAGCCTGGGTAACAGAGCGGACTCCATCTCAATAAAACAAAAAACAAAACAAAAAAACAACCTGGAAGTGTGAAGACACTTGGGAATAGAGAGACGTTGACCAGGTATACCTGTGACACTGATTTCCTGGCTGTTTGTACCCTGTAGATTCACAGGCATGGACGCCACTTCACATTCTGCTTTGTGGAGGGCAGCAGTGTAGGTACTCCAGCAACGAAAGGGTCTAGGATAAGGGATCCCCCAAATACAAGGGGGCCAACAGCTGGAGGAAGAAATGCAGCAGAGCCTGCAGAAGTCCAGAAAACAGATGATCAGACCTTGAAGTCAATTTGAATAACAAAACAGGACCTAGGACTTAAGGAGATTGAGATAAAGAACATAACTCTCTCCTTAACATCAATTTACTGAAACAGAGATTCCAAGATGGGGAACCAGTGGTGACTTGAAATAGGAGAAACAATATCATCACATGCTAATTATGTTAAATATGAGATCTAGTGAGAAGAATAGAAAAATGACTCATTAATTATTAATGAACTGAACTACCTCATCCATATTACAAAAACTCAGCTGCACCCTGTTTATGCAAGCATACTAAAAAAGAAATAAAAAAGTTTCAGAAAACAATGCTATGTAGCAGAGGCAATAAGAATTTGTCAAGAAGAGCTCTAGTGTTAAAAAAATGTAATGAGAGTAATTATGTTTACATTAAGTAAAAATAACAGCTAAATGAGTGAAACAAATCATTAGGAGTGAAGGGAAATTTTTAAGATTATATTTAAAGAGGCGTAGTTTGCATGCCTCTGCTACTTCATGAATTTGAGAAATTAGTAAATCTAACAGTGAAAAATAAGTAAGAAAAGAGAAAAACTTAAGAATTCAAATGATAGGTTCAATTTAATATACCTCTCATATATGCATATATATACACAGGCATATATGCATGCATATATATGTCATAATAACTTTATGTACCTATAATGGCCATATACATTATTGAGAACATACACATATACAGTATCAATATAATTTGTGTGTAAGAAACTTCAACGAATCTGAAAAAGTGAAAATTGAAAATTGTGTGTGCTGTATGCTGAAATCATAACCTAAATAAGATAGAAATAAGCACAGATAATTGACCCTACACTTTCACATTATTTACAAATTAAGGAATGTAATCTAACTCTGTATTCAAAGAAGGTATCAAATCTCAACCTATAAAATATCTGACAGTAATTAGAATGACATTGCATTAACAGCCTAGTCTTCAGCAGTTAAGAGTGTAACTGCTCTGTGGGTTCTTCCTGCCCTCTGCGCAAAGTAAATCCACGGCATTGTGGTAAAGAAAGAGTTTAATTGGTGCAAGGCCAGGTATGCCACATGGGCGACAGAGTTTTTACTCAAACTAGGCTCCCTAAAGATTTGGAGACTGGGAATTTTTAAGGATAATTTTGCAAGCAGAGGGCCACAGAGTGGGAGTGCTGACTGGCTGGGTCGAAGATGAAGTCATAGGGAGTTGAAGCTGTGCCTTTGCACTGTGTCAGTTCCTGGGTGGGGGCCACAAGATCAGTTGAACCAGTTTACTGGGTGGTGGCAGCTGATTCATCCAGTGCAGCATCTGAAAAATATCTCAAGCATCAATCTTAGGTTTTACAACAGTGATGTTATCCTTAGGAGTAACTGCGAAGGTTTAGAATATCGTGGCCTCTGGCTTCATGAGTCCTAAAACATAACTTCTAATTTTGGGTTGATTTGTTCATCCTTCAAAGACAGTCTGGTCCCCAGGCAAGAAGGTGATTTTTTTTCAGGAAAGGGCTATTATCTTTGCCAACTGTGAGCTATGAACAAAATTCCTCCCAAAGTTAGTTCAGATGCCCAGGAATGAACAAAGACAGCTTGGAGTTTAAGAGCAAAATGGAGTCGGTTAGGGTTGATCCCTTTTCGCTGTCATAATTTTCTCACTGTTATAATTTTTGCCAAAGCAGTTTTAGGAACACTTTAAGGAAGACACAGCCGCAAATGCCTTTATTATCTAAGAAAAATGAGAGAAGAAAAGGAACTCAGTATTGGTTTGAATAAATTAAAGAACAAAACAACATGAAATTAAATGGAAAAATTCTAATAAAGTTTAAAGCTGAAATTAATGAAATGGGAAATAAAAATTGTACCTATCACCCAAGATAATTTCTTAAACTTATACAATGAAATAAAATAGATAAGCTTCTGTGAGTCCGATGGATTGTAAAGAAACAAATAGCAAGATTACGTTATAAAAAAGGGGTTTAAAACAAACACAGAGGAATTTAAAGAAATAGATATTAACAATAAAAAACTACATGAAAATCTACGACACTTAATTTGAAAACATAGAAGTAGATGATTTTGTGGGAAAGAAAAGTTACCAAATTTGATGGAAGAAAATTGGTTTCATTGGCTGGTTTTCATGGAAGTAAATGTCAAGCCCATTAAAGATCTACCACCGAAATATGCAACAGGAATAGGAGGTTTTACAGCTGAATTGCAGCTCATATTGAAATGTAAAAAACCACATAATCTTGATGTTAAACTCTTTCATTCCACAGAAAATAATACAGAGCCCACTAATTTATTTGATGAGGATGTTACAAGAAAGGGGTCCTGAACCAGACTCCAAGAGAGGGTTTCTGGACCTCGCAAAAGAAGGAACTCAGGGTGAGTCTACAGAGTAAAGTGTACGCAAGTTTATTAAGAAAGTAAAGGAATAAAGAATGGCTATTCCATAGGCAGAGCAGTGGCTTGGGCTGCTGGCTGAGTATAATTTTAGTGATTTCTTGATTATAGGCTAAACAAAGGGTAGACTATTCATGAGTTTTCTGGGAAAGGGGTGGGCAATTCCTGGAACTGAGGGTTCCTCCCCTTTATAGACCATATAGGGTAATTTCTGGACGTTGCCATGACATTTGAAAACTGTCATGGCACTGGCGGGAGTGTCTTTTAGCAGCTAATGCATTATAATTAGCATATAAGCAGTGAGGATGACCAGAGGTCACTTTTGTCACCATCTTGGATTTGGCCTGTTTTGGCCAGCGTTTTTATCACATCCTGTTTTATCAGCAAGGTCTTTGTGACCTGCGATACCAGTTCTGCCAACCTCTCTCGTACTATGACTTAGAGTTTCTAGCCTACAGGGAATGCAGCCCAGCAGGTCTCAGCCTTATTTAACCCAGCCCCTATTCAAGATGGAGCTGCTCTGGTTCAAATGCCTCTGACAAGGACAGTCTAGAAATATGAGGAACACAAGGTGTAGGTCCCAACTAGCTTTGTACCTATCAGCATGAATTTTAGCATCTTCAATGGTTAACAAGAAACTAAAATTCATCTTTATGAATTTTAATCTGAATGTGCACACAAGGTGTTCTGGTTCAGAGACAGATTTTTTTTTTTATTAAAAACCACACGACAAATAAGAAGTGTGTTCTCACCCTCTGCCCTCGTTTTTACCCTGGGGAAGTACAATGAGAACCAGGTCAATTGTCTTAAGCAAGCAGCCTAACACATTTCTTAGATTGAGAGATCAAGAACAAAACAAATGTTATCTGTTTATAAAAGAAAAGGAAGGAGATGTTCCTTCACTGCTGAAAGGATCACCTCCTTTCTCCAGCCCTTTGGAATATAAAATAAAACTTCTCTGGGAGCTGAAGGGCCCTGTGTCTTTTATCACCTAGAGGTGGTGCCAAGATCTGGGTGAATTCCTCCTTGAAATGTAAATACCTGCTTGGGTACTTGCTCCAGTCTAATAAGTGTCTAGAGGCTTTAACCTAAGAACAAGTCGGAGCTATAAGCATTTGGCTTTGGGGAGATAAGAAGTTTTATTACCCTTTCTAATAAGAGCAATTAACTAGACATATGGCTACTTACCCAGTTCTCACAGTATGAGGAGATGCTTCAAAGAGAAATGAAAGCAAACATTCTCAGAAGGAAGGCTAGGGCTTCGCACAGAAGCACTTAGACCCCAGGGAGTATTACCACTCCACAGAATGAGATGTAAACCTGCCATCCTATGACTACTTTGTTGTTTGTTTTAGAGATAGGGTCTTACTCTGTTGCCCAGTTGGAGTGCAGTGGTTTAATCATGGACTGCAGCTGTTTTGTTTTTTTTTTTCCTGAGATGAAGTCTAGCTCCGTTGCCCAGGCTACAGTGCAGTGGCATGATCTCAGTTCACTGCAAACTTTGCCTCCTGGGTTCAAGCAATTCTCCTGCCTCAGCCTCCCGAGTAACTGGGATTACAGTCACCCACCACAACGTCTGACTAATTTTTGTATTTTTAGTAGATACGTGGTTTCACTATGTTGGCCAGGCTAGTCTCGAACTCCTGGCCTCAAGAGATATGCCTGCCTCAGTCTCCTAAAGTGCTGGGATTATAGGTGTGAGCCACTGCACCTGGCCCATGGACTGTAGCCTTGACCTTCTGAACTTAAGCAAATCTCCTACCTCAGCCTCCCAAGTAGCAGGGACCACAGGTGTGCACCACCATGCCTGACTAATTTATATATATATATATATAAATTAGTAGAGACAAGGTTTTGTTATGTTGCCTAGGCTAGATGACTCTGTTTTGGATTAAGTGAGTTAACACATGAAATAAGGTACTATCTACATAAAGCATATATTCATTTTTGGTACTAAAATAATTATTATAGCATAGACAAATATAATTCAATCTTCCTAATGATATCAGTACCTTTAAAATTTGTTTAAAACCCAGTAGCAGAGCAAAGAATAATACTCCACACGGCTAAGAAGAGTAGCTGCAAAGATGACAATGCATTAGAAAAATGTACTGTGTTAGAAAGTGTCAGTGTAATCCACTAATTCAACTAACGAAAGGCACATGTGTAATTCCATTGGTAGTCATGGAAAAATTATGAAACTCAATCTAAAATGGCAAGAAGAAAAGGATAAGACATTTTAACAAATACGTAAATAACAAAAGCACACTAGCTAGGTGCGTGACTTGTGTCAGTAATCCCAGTTTTTTGGCAGACCCAGTTTGGAGGATTGCTTGAGCCCAAGCATTTGAGAGCAGCCTGGGCAACATAGCAAATTCCCATCTTTCCAAAAAATAAAATTAGCTGGGTGTGGTGACACACGCCTGTAGTCCCAGCTACTCGGGAGGCTGAGGTGGGAGGATTGCTTGAGCCCAGGATGTTGAGCCTGCTGTGAGCTAGGACTGCACCACTGTTCTCCAGCCTGGGCAACAGAGCAAGAACCAGTCTCAAACAAAACAAAACAAAAAGCACTCTTCTAAAATGAATACCAATTGCAGCCTAAATAGCAAAACACTAAAGTAATTTCAAGAAAAATCAGAGAGCACGAGAGAATGCCTTTTATTTCTAAAATTATTATCCAACGACTTCTGGAAGATTGTGGCAAATGCAGTGAAATGAGTAAATGAAAATTTGTGATAACTATTGGAAAAGAAAAGATAAAATTAGAGCACTTTTGCTGATAGCATGAATGTTTACCTGAGAAAATCTATTAAAAACCTATTAGAAAAATAAGGTAATTTGGTAAAATTGCTGAATACAAAGTAAATAAACAAAAATTATTAGTGTTTTTTACGTACTGCAATAAGAACCTAGAAAGCAATATGGGAGCATTCTATTGAAAATCCAATAATTATTTTAAAAACTTAAGAGTGCTTATAATAAGAGCGGTGCTGGAAAGAAATACACTGAATTAAACTGAAACACAGAATACCCAAACAAATGGAAGTACATGTTATATCCTCAAATGCTTAAATCATACATCACAAAAATGCCAGCTCCACCAAAATTGATGTATGAATCAATTGTCATCCTATTTCCAATCATAACAAGGTGTTCAATCTTTTGCATTGTAGAAAATGATCTCACAGTTCATATAGAAAGATGTATTATACACGTACAGTTAGGAAATCAATTAGAGAAATAATACATGATATAGAGCGTCTGCTACCACATACAGGACATGCTATAATGATACTCTAATCAGATCAATGTTATTGCCAGAGGAATATGCTATAGGAAGTGACACAATGTAGCTGCTACATTTTATCAAATCAACTTCTTTCTTTCCTGCCCTAGGTGTAGGGGTTGGAGGCTGGTTTTCAGCATCACTATTGTTGAGTCCACTCAGTGGTCTCCTTTTGCCTTCCCCTACATTTTCCATTTTATTTTGAGCAAATTGTCTAACTTGTTTTCCTGGCTGGACCCTGACAGTATTTTCTACCAATCGTACTTATAACTAAAGTGAAATACATGCCAATCAAACATGTGGATGGTGAGCATCATCTCTATATGAATTAGTTCAATTGGGTTATATAAATAAATGAACATGTACAATGATGTTTTAAGTTATTATATGGATAGTAATATAAAGTGAGAAATTAAGGAAAAGCAGCCGGGCACAGTGGCTCACACCTGTAATCTTTGCACTTTGGGCAGCCAAGGCAGGCAGAACTTGAGTTCGAGACCAGCCTAGCCAACATGGTGAAACCCCGTCTCTATAAAAAATACAAAAATTTGCCAGGCACAGTGGTGCACACCTGTAATCCCAGCCACTCGGGAAGCTGAGGCAGGAGAATCACTTAAACCCAGGAAGTGGAGATTGCAGTGAACTGAGATGGCGCCATTGCACTCCAGCCTGGATGACAGAGCGAGACTCTGTCTCAAAAAAAAAAAAAAACCGAAAAGCCTTATGGGAGTAATACAAAAAGATATTCTTCTGAGTGAGGGTATACAACTGAAAAAACAGTTAAACAGCTCAAGGAGGTGAATAACTGCTCTACGTTCAAGAAAATGCTATATGTTTTTAAAATAAGCCAATGATGTCTGTTTTACTTGCTTTTTAAAATAATTGGGTAGATGCTCTAACACCTTGTTAGACTGAAATGGGAAAAGTCAAATTCATTTTACTTTTGAAAAATAGACAACTGATAAAATCACAGCGCCTGTGCTATTTTATCAAGAAAGGGGAGTGTTATACTCTTCTTTTTCAGGAAATACATTTCCTTTTTAAATTAAATGCAATCATAAATATATACAACATTTCACTGCTACAGTTAAAGCATTAGAAAACCTCAACATATCCACAATAAGAAAGAAAGAAATTGCCTATGATAATAATAACTGTGGCTTAGCTTCATAACATTGTATTAGCTATAAAATGGAAAAAAAGATTAGTAATACTATTGAGATAAACATAGTAAGAATTCAATAAATAAACTCATCAGGGTGTGTTTGATTTTATCATTATTTTGTTCCTCAAAATAAGCTCTATCTCCTGATAAATACTGCATCAGTACAAATCATATGCCATTTTATTTTTTATTTTTTTATTTTTATTTTTTGAGACAGGGTGGGTCTTACTGTGTCACCCAGGCTGGAGAGCAGTGGCACAATCACGGCGTACTGCAGTCTCAACCCCCTGCACCCAAGCGATCCACCTGCATCAGCCTCCTGAGTAGCTGGGAACGCAGGCATGAGCCACAATGCCCAGCTAATTTATTTTTTATTTTTATTTTTTGTAGAAATAGGGTCTCCCTATGTTGCCCAGGCTGGTCTCAAAATCTTGGGCTCAAGCAATCCTCTTGCCTCAGCCTACCAACGTGCTAAGATTACAGGCCTGAGCCACCACACAAGGCCCCATATACCATTTTAAATATCAGGAAAAAATTAATTACTTTAAGAATTGTAGAGAGATAATATTAAATTTAGCCTTTAGAAAATGTCCAGGTTGGGTGCGGTGGCACACACCTGTAATCCTAGCACTTTGGGAGGCCGAGGTGGGCAGATCACCTGAGGTCAGGAGTTCGAGACCAGGCTGGACAACATGGGGAAACCCCGTCTCTACTAAAAATACAAAAATTAGCTGGGTGTGGTGGTGCACACCCGTAATCCCAGCTACTTGGGAGGCTGAGGCAGGAGTTTCATTTGAACCCAGGAGGCAGAGGTTGCAGTAAGCTGAGATCTTGGATCGTGCCACTGCACTCCAGCCTGAGCAACAGAGTGAGACTCTGTCTCAGGAAAAAAAAAGAAAGAAAGAAAAAAAAAAGAAAAATGCCAAATATCTAAACTCTGCATCAGTGTAAAGGATAAATCCAAAATATAAAGTATTATTTGCTTGAATGAATCCATACAATTTTTCTTAGCTTGTTTATACCAAACATTGCATCTTACAATAACACAAACATCAAAGCACAGTCTGGAACACTTTTGGAAATATAGATATATTTAATTATCAGAGAAAAATGTATAAATCCAATAGGGCATGTTTTATCCTGATAAAAACCTACACTCTGGTTTATAAGAAACATAAGCATAGACAGAAAGATGAAGTTATTCTGCCACAGATCAACCTTTTATTATTCTTACTTTTTACCTACCAGCATATTTAAAATAAAGTAGTTATTACAAAATGAAATTTTCTGATATTCTGTTGTTTCCAATTGTTTTACTTTATGCTTTCTCTTGCATTTCTTGTTTAAATTCAAAACTGAGCTTTTGAGATTTTGTGTATTCCTTGATTTTACTTTTTAAGTGTATACAGGCAACTCTCATTGACTATACTCTCCAGTTTCATCCTGTTTTTGTTTTGTTTTGTTTTGTTTTGTTTTGTTTTGTTTTGAGACGGAGTCTTGCTCTATCGCTTAGACTAGAGTACAGTGGCCGGATCTCAGCTCACTGCAAGCTCCGCCTCCCGGGTTTACGCCATTCTCCTGTCTCAGCCTCCCGAGTAGCTGGGACTACAGGTGCCCGCCACCACGCCTGGCTAGTTTTCTTTTTTTTTTTTTTTTTTTTTTTGTATTTTTTAGTAGAGACAGGGTTTCATTGTGTTAGCCAGTATGGTCTCGATCTCCTGACCTCGTGATCCACCCGTCTCGGCCTCCCAAAGTGCTGGGATTACAGGTTTGAGCCACCGCGCCCAGCTCTGTTTTGTTTTCTTGAGACAGGATCTGGCTCTGTTGCCCAGGCTGGAGTGCAGTGGCACGATCTTGGCTCACTGTAGCCTCGACCTCCTGGGCTTAAGCAATCCTCCCACCTCAGCCTCCCAAGTAGCTAAGACCACAGGCTCATGTTACCACACCTGGTTCATTTTTGTATTGTTTATAGAGACAGGGGTTTGCCATGTTGCCAGACTGGTCTCAAACTCCTGAGCTCAAGTGATCCACCTGCCTTGGCCTCCCGAACTGCTGGGATTACAGATGTGAGCCGCCAAGTCTAGCCTCACCCTGTCTTTTAAGACAGTCACTCCAGGACCTGCCGGCTAATCTGTTGCCTGGCCATGAGCACAGCTACAAAGTTGAGCTAGTGACTGGTAGAATACTGAATAGTCTACAGTTAAAGGAGGAGAGATAAATGTATTGGAAGTGCGTTGAATATAATCTAAACATATAGGGTTAGGGATAGAGTGCAAGGGGAGGAAAAGAATGAGGTTCTTTGTTAGCTGAAATAACTTGATTAATGAATCTTCGTTGAAGAAAGGAAGAATATAAGGAAGGAAGGAGAGACGGAAGGGAGGGAGGGAGGGAGGAAGGAAGGAAGGAAGGAAGGAAGGAAGGAAGGAAGGAAGGAAACAATGAGGTTTATTCTGAGCCAATATGAATGACAACTGCCTGGAGAAAACCCAAATGCAAGAAACTTTGAGCAAAAATTAGCTGGACATGGTGGTGCATGCCTGTGGTCCCAGCTACTCAGGAGGCTGAGGCAGGAGGATCACTTGAGCCTGGGAGGCAGAGGCTGCATGGAGCTATGATCATGCCACTGCACTCCAGCCTGGGTGACAGAGTGAGACCCTGTCTCAAAAAATAAAATAAATAAATTGACTTCTTCATCAGAGTTGAAGAAAACTGAGAAGGAAAGACATATAGGTTCCCATTAACTGTTTGTCAATTTGTTTTGGAGGTGACCTTGCTGAATACGGCACATCTCTGAGGGAGCCTCTGGCCAAGGCTATGCCTAGATTTATGCTAGCCAGGGTTCTGAATTGCAGCCATCTGAAGCTGACTGCAGTTGATTAAGCCGAAAAAGGTTTACGAAAAGATATTGCATAGATGCCGAAATTGTTAGGAAGGGCTAGACAAGCAGGCTATAGAGAAATCTTCCAGGAACAATACCTAAAATAAAGCTCATGAACTGGTCTGATGGAGATGTTGCCAATTCTGCAGCTGGTCCACAGGCTACTTGGGGAGTTTTTGTCATCTGCAAAGCCACACCATGATGCAACTCTTTAAGTCAAGGCTGTGACCTGCTTCCAGCATAGCCTGACCGTGGAAACCTGGAAACTCCAGCTGCCGGCAATACTCATAAAAATGCCTATGATTGGAGGAGCCTGAATCACAGGTTTGGGTGCCAAGAAGCTGCAAACTTGAATTTTCTGAATTCTACCTTGAGTGGATGAGACTCGTAAAACGAGAAATATGCAAGATGTAGCAGGTGAGTACAAAACAAATCAGGGAGCCAAAAATACAATTTCCCCACCAAAGAAATTTCTGAAGGCATTGAGTAATGTCATGATTGATGAATGCATCTCCTCCTGCTACAAGAAATCTAACCTGAGTTATGGCTGGTCCGAGATAAATAGATAAACAGAAACAAGACTAGAAGAATAATCCTTGTGTTGGTTTGATGCCAGTAAATGAAATATGAGGACCCAATTTTAGAATTAGGAGACACTAAGCTATCTCCTAGTCACTTGGTGTTATATTTTAGAGCTTCATTGAAACATTAACATCAGCCTCATATATGAAAGAAAAAGTGGTTTAAAATGCAATTGGGAATACTGAAAATATAGGAATAATTAAATACATTTATTCTAAGCTATTTGCAGTTGAATAAACATTTAAAGATGAAAGAAAATTCCACTTCTTTTTAAAAGGAAGCAAAACCTTTCCTACTGAGAAAAGATGAAGTGAGATGTTTAAGAGCTTAAAAAAAAAGAATTGCAGCTTAAGTGAAAAAGCAACCCATGCAGTTTTAGAAGAAACGCTGTCCTCAGAAGGAAGCCTTCCGGGAAACCAAGTACACATCATTATTCAGAAATAAAAGCCTTTTTTATTTCCTCAAAACTTCTATTATTTGACATCAGAAGTTTTATGTTTTTTTCTAAGTCTGCCAGATCCAAATATTCCCCAGCAAAATTTCCTTGAAAAAAACACCAAGACTGTTCATAAATCCTATCTATATAATGCCTATTAATAAATATTTTTTCTATCCTAAATTCTACCTGTGGCAGGAGAGAAACCAGATCCTAGCATACAATTTTTTCCCCCAAATGATTTCTCCATGGTAAGGTTCACTGAAATTCTAGCCTATCATGGTTATGGAATTGTAAATGCTTTGCAGTTTATTTATTAAATCGGCTTATTAAGAAGAAATAAAAATGGCCAGGTGCAATGCATGAGGCCTATAATCTCAGGACGTTGGGAGGTTGAGGTGGGAGGATTGCTTGAGTGTGGGAGACTAGCCTGGGCAACATAGGAAGACCCTGTTTCTACATTGTATATATATATATATATATATAGTGAGCCAAAACCACAATTCCTCCACTATATATATATATAGTTAACCTGTGTGGTGGCATAGGTGTGGTGGTGTGTGCCTGTGGTCCCCGCTACTTGGGAGGCTGAGGCAGGATGATTACTTGAGCCTGGGAGGTTGAGGTTGCAGTGAGCCGTGATCATGCTACTGCACTCAAGCCTGGGTAACAAAGTGAGACCCTGTCTCAAATATAAAATAATAAATAGAATAAAATAAAAAGAAATAAAATACATCTCCCATAGTTTTGTGGATAGATTACGACCCAGCATCTGGAAGCAAAGAGGTTACCACTCTATGAAGCTCACGGTTTGGTGACTTAGATTTTTGGTTGATGAAAAGCCTCAATACTCACAGTTCCTTCCTCATGTTGATACCAAGTTTTCCCCCTGTAAAGAGCCACAAGCAACCCTGTCCTCCTTCCATTTAGAGCTGTTCACCTATGAAAACAGCAATCAAGTATTTTCCAATTATTCAGCTCTCTCTTGCATACTCCCAACTGCTGAACAGATTTTCTTGTGGATCTCATGAAGATCCTCTTGACTCCTGCGTATTGAAATGAGACAGAGTTTGGAGACTGCCTTCCCTATCTTGCTGCCTTTAATGGCAATATCTTCCTCAAGTCCATTTTGCCACCGAAATATCACTCTCCCCTTCATTGTTGATATACCTATGCCCATGGGCTTGACACCGTCTATTGCCGGAAGTAGGTTTTTCCTTTCTTCTAGCAGCCTCCAAATTGAGGCTGATGATGTTGACAAGACAAGCTTGATCCTTTGACCCCACAATGTTCTGCTCCTTTTAAAGGCAGTGGTTTCCAGCCATTTTAAAATTGAGGCATTCCTTTCTTCAGATACCAGTGTCTGAAATAGATAATATGAGGCTACTATGGGGAAGGTCAGGTGAGGGGAAGATCTGTATTCTCATCACTTCCATTCCAAATTCTCATCATCTCAGAGCCTTCTTATCCCATCCATAGTGCTGTGAGTCCTTTGATGGGAAAAGTATTTTTCTAGATTAATGCATTGAATTGGAAATAGAATAAGAGGCACCCACAGTCACTTAAATTTTCTGGCAGTGACATTAAAGTATGTGAAAAGAGACAGGAAAAACTAACTTTAAAATATATATTATTTAACCTAACATATGCAAAATTTAACGTGTAATTAATGTAATCATTATTAATGAAATAGTTTATTTTTTCATACCAAGTCTTTGAAATCCATGGTGTATTTTCCATTTAGAGCACATCACAGACTGGACCTGCAGCATTGCATGTGCTGAATAGCCCCATGTTGTTAGTGGCTACCATGCTGGATAGAGCGGTCCCAGATAAAATAGCCTGCTGTCCTTGAAAATGTGCAGATGACCCCTAATGACCTAGTCCCTATCTACCTCTTCAATCTCATATGGTTACATATCCATACCATATGCTTTAAGCCAGTGGAATTATTATCATTGTGAATTGTTGGAACTTGCCAACTGTTGAAACCACTTTTGCAAAATTATGACAGTAAAGGAAATCTAACACATCTAAGTCCATCTTGCTTCTAACCTCCAAGCTGTCCTTGGTCATTCTTGGACACAGGCCAACCTAACTTTGGAAGGAATTTAGTTTATAGTTTAAACTTAAAGCAAGGATGATAACAGCCCTCTTCAAAACTATCTGTTTCTTTTCTGGAGACTGAAACTACCTTTGTGAAACCACTGAAAGGGCACAAGATCAGAATTATGGCTCAGCCAGGAGTTGAGACCAGCCTGGGCAAGATGGTGAGATCTCATGTCTACAAAACATCAAAAAACTAACCAGGTGTGGTGGCTTGTGCCTCTGGTCCCAGCTGCCCAGGAGGCTGAGGTGTAAGGATTGTTCCAAGAGCTCCATGCTGCATTGAGCTGTGTATGTGCATTGCATTGCAGCCTGGGTAACAGAGAGAGACCCTGTCTCAAAAAAAAAGAAAAAAAAAGAATTATGGAATTATGGCTTAGGAATCATGTAACCAGAGGTCAAAATATTTATAACCTCTCCAATTGCTCCTATAGATAACAGTACTATTGAAAAATGTAAGATTATTGTACCACCTAGACTGGTAACCTATGCCAAGAAACTGGCTCAACTAATCTTGTGATCTCAACCCAGGAACTGACTCAGGGCTAGAAGACAGGCTTCTACCATCTATGATTTCATCCATGACCCAATCAATCAGCATTCCCTATTTCCTAGCACCCTGCCCACCAAACTATCCTTTAAAAACCCTAGCCTCCGAACTTTCAGAGAGACTGATTGGAATAATAAAATTCCATCTTCTGGTTGGCTAGGCCTGCATTAATTAAACTCTTTCCCTACTGCAATACTGCTGTCTCAGTGAATTGGTGCTATCTGTGCAGCAGACAAGAAGAATCTATTGGGTGATAACTCTCTCATGCTTTTTTTTTTTTTTTAATAGTGCTTCACTCTGTCACCCAGGTTGAGTGCAGTGGCACAATCATGGCTCATTGCAGTCTTGAACTCCCATGCTCAAGGAATCCTCCTGCCTCAGTCTCACAAAAAGCTGGGACCGCAGGTGTGCACCAACATGCCCAACTTTTTTTTTTTTGTAGAGACAGGATCTTGTTATATTGCCCTGGCTGGTCTCAAACTTCTGGCTTCAAGCAATTCTCATGCCTCGGCCTCCCAATGTACTGGGATTACAGGTGAGAGCCACTGTGTCCACCCCAGACATACATATTTCTGAAAGACTTTTCCCTTTCTCTGAGGTACCTGGTCCTATCCACACACACGGGATTCTGACTAACTCAAATATCCTTTGCAAATCCATTCGGGTGTGATTTCTCACATAAGCCTTTCTTATTTCTCCAGAGTTGACACTGTTCCTTTCTCTGCCTGCATCTTGGCGTAAATGTATTCAATAAGAATAAAAACTTAAGTGTTCTCATTACTTATTGATGATTTAGTATGAAAGAAGACAGCAATACATTTACAATAGCACCAAAAATTTATGGGGTACTTAGAGATAGATCTAACATAGCCAAATCTCTTATCAAAAAATTATTAAAATTATATACTTAAAATTATTTAAAAGTGCATTTGAGTAAATGGGAATGTACTCAATGTTCATAGATGAAAAGATCCAATAAAGATGGAAATCATTTCCAAAATGGTCTCCCAAGTAAATTTAAATCAATCATGTTCTAAGAAGGGTTTTGAAAACAAATAAAAACAAGATTCTTAAAAGCATTTGAAATTGTAAGGAGCAACGTGAACCATGGAAAATGTGAAGAAACAGCAATTTTGGACAAGTAAAATTGTATCCAAGAGTTACATCAATTGAAATGATGTGGTGCTTATGCAGGGATAGACCGTTAACTCAATTTGGAACTGTGAGAGTCCTGCAATGAGTTCACTGAAAGGCAGAAGTATGGCATTAACAGAGGAGTTATCAGAATTCAGTGGGGAGAGAGTGGAATGCTTCTGCAGAGCTGGACATGTAGCTATTCATTGTAGGAGCAAAAAGCTCTGATTCACAGAACCAGCTGAAGATTCACAGAAAATCACTGGCATGTGGCAGATTGATTAACAGAAAACAAGGCATACAAATTTATTTATATGCAGGAGCCTTCAGAATGAAGATCCAATTTCCCAGTCAGGGCCAGAAACTAAAATACCATCCTGAGGTTACAGAAGGGATGGGGGTTTGGGTCTTGGGAATACAGGTGATGGGAGGAGGAGAGGAGGAAGTCTATCGAGGGACAATAATGACTAGTAGGGAGAACGATTGGATCTGGAGACAGAGATTAACTTGTAAATAATTTTTTTTTTTTTAATTTAAATGATCCTTGGAGACAGTCATTATGTTGTAAAAGGGTCTGTTCTGGTGTGATTATACTTTTGGTAATAGATAATGAGATAAAAGGAGAGGAGTAAGAACAATTGTTGTCCTTGGTAGGTCAGTCTGTCCTTATATAGACGAGGACATTATCTTCCAGTGCTAGTTCGTCTCCAGGAGTTCTGAATTCAAAGCATTCATTATACTAAGGGAGCCATAAATTGGGGTGAAATATTTTCATTTTCTTCACCATGAGAAACAGAAAAAGAAAATTAAGTCTAAATGAATCAGAGATTTACTAGTGCAAAGAAAATCTTTATGTCTTTGAAAGAAACCAATCTGGATAAACTTCTGACTTCATGATAGGAAAACATATCTTGAATATTATAAAAATGACCCAATAAGTGAGTAGAATGATTTTTTTTTGAATCTATGAAGTAGACGTTTAAATTTTAATTGACATTTCTCCCAATGTGATGAGTAATAGTTTATTTGTAAATTAAATAGTATTTTTTTTTTTTTTTTTTTTGAGACGGAGTCTCGCTCTGTCGCCCAGGCTGGAGTGCAGTGGCCGGATCTCAGCTCACTGCAAGCTCCGCCTCCCGGGTTCACGCCATTCTCCTGCCCCAGCCTCCCGAGTAGCTGGGACTACAGGCGCCCGCCACCTCGCCCGGCTAGTTTTTTGTATTTTTCGTAGAGACGGGGTTTCCCCGGGTTAGCCAGGATGGTCTCGATCTCCTGACCTCGTGATCCACCAGTCTCGGCCTCCCAAAGTGCTGGGATCACAGGCTTGAGCCACCGCGCCCGGCCAGTATTTTTTTTTTTTTTAGAGAGCCTGGCTTTGTGGCCCGGGTGGGGTGGGAGGGCGGGGTCTCGGCTCACTGCAAGCTCCGCCTCCCGGGTTCACACCTTTCTCCCCTCTCAGCCTCCCGAGTAGCTGGGACTACAGGCGCCCACCACCACGCCTGGCCAATTTTTTGTATTTTTAGTAGAGACGGGGTTTCACCGAGTTAGCCAGGATGGTCTCGATCTTCTGACCTCGTGATCCGCCCGCCTCAGCCTCCCAAAGTGCTGGGATTACAGGCAGAAGCCACTGCACCCAGCCATGAGCAGAATGATTTTATGTGTATGTGTGTGTGTGCATATATTTATATACGTTCTCTGTATATATGAATATATTCTCTATATTAGTTTATATGTAGGTATATAGATTCTCCATATAAATATATATAATATTTATATAAAAATTTATAATATATATTTATATAGTATATATTTATATGTTATTTTAGAAGTATTTTATATATAGATTCAATATATATTCATAAAAATCTATACATTCATATATAGAGAATATATAAAATATAATATATAAATATATAATTTATAAAATGTATCAGTATATAAATATAAATCAAATATAAAAAGCATAAGATATAGAATATATACCAACTAATATATATAAAATATACACGATATATAAATATATCATATAAAAATATCACATATATTTATATATTATATATTCATATTATATATACTATATAGATATTATATATCATACATTTTATATAAATATGGTATATTTAGATCAATATATCATAATATATCTATATAAATATATCACATATATTTATAATAATATATTTATGCCTATAATAGTATAAAATAATATAAATATATTATGTGTAATTAAATTATATATAAATATATTACATGAAATATATTTATGTTACATATAATTTATATTACATATTATATATTTATATATATTTTTATATATTTATATATAAATTATATATAATGTAAATATATTATGTGTAATATATTTATATATAATTTATATTACATATATATTTATATATAGTATATACTTATATATTATAAATTATAAGCATGTTACATATAAATATGTGATATATTTATATAAATAAATATACATGATATATATTATAATATATAACATAAATATACATAATAATATATTTTTATTACCTCATCCCTTCACCATTGGACTTTATTTTAAATCACAAGGGACTTTTCATCCTTTCAATTATCAGATGTTTTTTACAGCTGACTGAGAGACCAGCTTGACTTGCAAGGGTGCCTTCCAGTAGGGCCATTGTGCCCCACTTCTTCAGTCGCACTACCCTACCATGCTAGTACCACACATGCTAATGGGAGTGTGACTTGGTGCTTCAGAGTCAAATGGTTTTACTTTATTACACGTAAAATTAGAGAATGAGAACAACTGTTCTCTATCCTTGGCCATTTGCCGTAAGATCTGCATTGACCTTCAGCACTTTGCCAAAATCAATTTATAGATATGATCAAGAGGTTTTTTAAAGTGCTTTTTGTCTTGCCAATGAATTTTTTTTTTAATTAGTGCAAAAACGTATTTGTATGTTAGAGATGTGTCCATCTGCCAGACTTTGGGCTAGACATTGCAGGCACAAGGTAAGAGGCTATTGATTCGATAAAGACGGAGACTTTTAATTCAAAGATGTTGTAATTCACAGACTCTTCTCATTGGAGATGCAGATAATGTATAATTTAAGTGGAAACTCCTTAGCAGGCAGTGAGAGTGAAGAGGAAATGGAAAAGGGGAAGAAGTTTTTAAGAGACAGATAAAACCACAGATGGAAAACCATTCAGTAGAAAAAACCCTTTGAGCAGTTGCTTTCTCTAGTTACAGAATTTTGTGGTCCTGAGCCCCCATGCCATCCCGAATGCCAAAAAAACAAGCTTTCTACACTCCACTATGTATAATAGCTTAACTCCTCCTTGTAATTAATGCCAGAAAAGGACTAGTATACAGGAAGGCCATTTTTGTTCCACTGGCAAAACTATGCCCATCACTGCAGCATTTTTATTTAATTTCATGATACGAAACTATAATTCTACAACAGTTTTCATTCTCAGATGGTTTTAAAAATGGAAGTCTCCCTGTACAAGCTCTCTTCTCTTGTCTGTTGCCATGTGAGATGTGTCTTTCACTTTCCACCATGACTGTGAGGCCTCCCCAACCATGTGGAACTGTGAGTCCAATAAACCTCTTTCTTTTGTAAATTTCCCAGTCTTGGGTAGGTCTTTTTCAGCAGCGTGAAAATGGACTAATACAGGAAGTTTTTCAACACTGGTCTCCCTCCTTCCCCACTTTTGGGGTCTCCACTGTTTGTTGTTTCTATCTTTGTGTCCGTGAGCACCCAATGTTCAGCTCCCACTTATAAGTGAGAACATGCAGTGTTTGGCTTTCTGTTCCTGCTTTAATTTGCTTAGGATAATGGTCTCCAGATGCATCCATTTGGCTGCAAAGGATATGACTGCATTTTTTTTTATGGCTGCATAGTATTCCATAATTTAGATGTACCACATTTTCTTTACTCAGTCCACTCTTGAAGGGCACATGAGTTGATTCCATGACATGTGCATTTTAATTCCCCTTCCTGTTTTGTTTTGTTTTGTTTTTAAGTAGACATCAAGATTTTTTCATTGTTGGGTTCCTCAATGCTAGTATGGAAAGTGGTTCAAGGTAGTCATTTTTCTCATTAGCTATATGGAAAATGAATAAAAAATGTTGAAACCAGATATTTTTTGAAATGCTGGAATGCTTGATATTTGCGAGAGAAAAACTAAATGCACGTTTATTTTATGAAATAGAGCAATATTGGCTAGAACAGAATGTAATAGCTAACCCAAATTTATGACCTTACACTTTCTATCTAGATCTTGCATTCATTGCTCCAGTGCCAGAAGAAATCAAGCCAGTCTCATCAAACAAAATATCTCATGCATGTAAAAGTCTAACCGAGAATTTTTCTGCAATGCTTATTCAGGCAATTAATGAATGTATTAGTATTTATAGACGTTGTTAATTAAATAATTGATTTGTTAATAGAACAATTTTTTACAAATTGAAAGAGTCTTTGAACTTACTTCAAGGCCAAATATGATGTGTATGCTATTAATATTTTGGGTATTTTTGAAGATGTCATGTTAAATGTAGTAAAAAAATGAATCCAGTATATAACTATACCAAAAGCAATGTCTTGAAATTTTTATCAAATATGTCACTTTGAACTGAGCTTCATACTCTTAATGGTCAAATGTCTGTGGTAGAACAGACAACCACGTAGAAGTCTCTGTTTAGAGAAAAACTGACTCAACATCAAGGAAGTCAGTTTTCCGATCATGACAATTTTTGGATGTCGTTTTGAGAATTATCAGATGCTATGAGAAGGGAAATGACCTCTTATTTATAACTCTTTATCTAAGCGCTCTCGCCTTCTAATTCATTTCTGACTCTACCTGTTTATAACTGTATGGTACAAAACAAAAGAAGAAAAAACATTAGTAGAAACGGTGAGTTGTCATTTGAAATTAATTGTATTAAATTGAAAGCTACAAAGTGTCATTTTTTCTTTTTCAGTTACGGAGTTCATAAGTGAGGATTCTAATGTGGCTTCTAAGCCTTATGAACTCTTTTATCTATGTAAAATAAGTCCTCCAGCTAGTTAGATAATTATACACTAAAATATAGTCATATTGAATGCCTATGATGAAATCACAGGGCAGATTCTAATTACGGGGTAGAAGGATTTTAAATGTTCATTCACACATGGCATAGATATGCTGTTTGCACTGTTATTTTCTGTGCAAAGATACGTGCATATCCTTTTCCTGTAAGTTATTTTGGAACCATGTCAGGAGTGGGATGTGAGCTCTTATTGATAAAAGAAGTACTGCATTTCAATAGAAGATAACATTATCTGCAAAGTGAAATGACTGAGCTGGTTCCACCAGTGATATATCAATCACAGCTTCTTGTATATTGACATAAGCCAGCACGGCATCAGTGTTCAGACAGCTAACTTCACTCCAATCATGCATTAGATCTAATTTTCACCTCAACAGGAATTAAAGGGTGCATGGGTACATGTTAACTGCAGCAGGCATGATCAGATGCATCCAGGATAAGTGAGAGTCATTTTATAAGCCATGTCAGGTCACCCCTCCTCCCTGCCAAAAATTATAACATTAGATAAAAGTGGGAATGGAATGACTATTCCAGTTAAAATAAACTAAAAAGAACAAATGTAAAGCGAGATATTTTATTGGATACCTCTGATGAAACTTGGATAGCAATAGTGGCATTTTATGATAGTGGAAAATTTACTTTGTTTTCATTTGATGTGTTAGTAGCATTGCTGTGATGCAGGAAAATTTTCTTTTACCTTTGGAGAGAAACATACTTCTGTATTTGGAGGGTGAAATGCTAGGATTGAATTGGTTAAGAATACATGCCAATAACTGCCTACATTTCTACGAATACATGTTGAAATTCTGTATTTCTAAGGCTGGGGAATACTCACAGTCCATGAGTATTGCAAATTGTATGGAGACATTTTGAAAGGGTCTGATTAGTCCATTCTCATGCTGCTAATAAAAACATAGCCAAGACTGGGTAATTTATAAAGGAAAGAGGCTTAATGGACTCCCAGTTTCACGTGGCTGGGGAGGCCTCACAATCATGGCGGAAGATGAAGGAAGGACAAAGGCACATCTTACATGGCAGTACACAAAAAAACATATGCAGGGGAACACCCCTTCATAAAACCATCAGATCTCGTGAGACTTATTTACTATCATGAGAACAGCATGGGAAAAACCCGCTCCAGGGATTCAATTACCTCCTACAGCTGGGTCCCTTCCATGATTACAGGTGTGAGCCACTGCGCCAGCCTTAGATTTTTCTTAAAATTAAATGATATGTATTAAATGTGCCATTCTTTCCACTTTTAAATAATTGCAAAAATTGAAGACAACCAATAAACAATGTAACACCTGGCTTCAGAAAAAAAGAAACACTGATTAAAGAATATATGTCATTATGATATAGACGAAGTTTGAGTATAAACCTAAAAAGCAGTGGAAGGCAGTATTATTTACTTCGGGAAAATAACGTAAGCACAGTTTAATCTTTAAAACATTACTCTGAATAACGGACATGCTGATATCATAGTAAAATTCCCAGTACCCCTGAGCTAAAGGCCAGGCACTGCCTATTAAAAACAGAGAAAAATAACTGCCATATTTGTTCCAAGCCAGAATACAGAAAGAAGGTCTTGTAAGTACTTAATAGGTATTTCAATCAAATGGGACCAGAAATGGAACAGAGGGAACCCATCATGCTGCACTCTCAGGAGTAATTCAGTAACATTTGGAGAAATAAGGAAATGAGAGCTATGGTTTGAACTTGAGAAAAATAATCTCTGTTTCTGTTTACAGTGTAGGAGAGAGAAGCACTTGTGTCCAGTGGGAAATACCCAATTGGAGTTTCCAGGGAAGGAAAAGTACAGAAGCCTTCTAGTAAAAGATTGTTCCTAGAAAAGAAAATAGATCTAAATTCATTCAGAATCCTAATTGAAATACAAATGAGAAGATTCTACTACTATACAAGAAAACCTTCTAATTCAGAACAATTCCATACATTATGTTATTTAGGAGAGAATAAGATGAATTTAAAAGGTGGATGTCCTGGAATAATTAAGTGAAGCTTCTATGATTGCCAACAGTTAAACCAGAAATACAACCTATTACTGAATAAGCGATTAAACTCTCATAAGTTCTGTTTGTGTAAACTCTGCTTGGGTGGCAGTTTCCTGTATTATTGAACTAATTTTTGCATGCATTTGCCTATGCTTTTAGGAGCTATAAATAGAGCTGTGCAATTTTTATTGAAATAAACATACATAAGTGAAAGTCATGGTTTTAACTATGCAATTTGTATTAGTTCATTTTTATACTGCTATGAAACACCCAAGACTGGATAATTTCTAAAGAAAAAAGGGCTTAATGGACTCACAGTTCAGCATTGCTAGGGGCTTCAGGAAACTTACAATCATGGCGGAAGAGGAAGCAAACATGGCCTTCTTCACATGGTGGCAGCAAGGAGTACCGAGCAAAAGGGGGAAAAGCCCCTTATAAAACCGTCAGATCTCATGAAGACTCACTCACTGTCACAGGAACAGTATGGGGGAAATCCCCCATAACTCAATTATCTCCACCTGGTCCTGCCCTTGACATGTGCAGATTATTACAATTCAAGGTGAGATTTGGGTGGGGATGCAGAGCCAAACCATGTCATAATTCAATGAATATTCTCAAATATGTATAAGCAGGTATGCATTATCAACACCAGAAGAAAACATGAAAAGTGTATTCCTACCACATCAGAAAAATGACTTTCTGGTAAACCCCTTTTATGCCCAGAGGCAAACATGATTCTGTCATTTAACATCCTAGGTTAGCTTCTTTGCTCTTGAAATTTTTTGTGAACAGCATCTTATAGTAGGCATTTTTTTTTCTCCAGCCCATTTTACTACACATACGGTTTAGGGGATTCATTCACTTGGTTGTGCCTACTACCTTTCTGAAAACATTTTAATTATTGAACAGCATTTCATAATATGAAAACCATTGCAGTGTAACTGTCTATTCTCCTATTAAAGGGCATTTGGCTACTTTTACCTTAGGGCCTGTATGAAACAAGTTGGAATGATAATTCATGTGTGTGTCCACTCTGGGATGTATATTTTTTATTTCTCTCGGGTAAACACCTACGTGTAGAATGATGTGGTCATGGGTGTATATGTGTGTAATTTGTTGTATGTGTATACATGCCCATGAAAGTGGTCAAGATAGGCAAATAGTTTACAAATAAATATAGATACAATAGGAAATATATATGTGTCATATATGTGTGTGTGTGTGTGTGTGTGTGTATCTCCACCTGGTCCCACCCTTGACTCGTGGGGGTTATTATACATAGGTATAAGCCAGGTGTATATTTTCTATTGTGTTTGTGCTTATAAAATATTTAGTAAAAAGTATACATTCAAATATTTGTGCATTTATACACAAACATATTAATATGAATAAATCATTTATGTTTTATATCTGTGCTACACAAATGATTTATTTAAACATTTATGTATTTAAATGAATATTTATGTATATCTATATAATATATATGTATATAGCCCTTTATTAGTCTAGGTGAATTTCATTTTATTGATATATGCATGGTGAATAACTTTTTCCGTTAGATGTTGGGTAAATGAAACACAGTATATGACAGTTTGTGGGATGGACGTAAAGCAATGACAAACACACTTGGATAACATCACATACACATCCTAAAAGATAAGCATATTGGTCTGTTTTCACACTGCTAATAGAGACATACCTGAGACTGGGTAATTTATAAAGAAAAAGAGTTTTAATGGACTCACAGTTCCACGTGGCTGGAGAGGCCTCACAATCAAGGCAGCAGGCGAAAGGCACGTCTTACCTGGTGGCAGACAAGAGAGAATGAGAGCCAAGTGAAAGGGATTTCCCTTCTAAAATCTTCAAATCTCATGAAACTTATTCACTACTGTGAGAACAGTGTGGGAGAAATCGCCCCCATGATTCAGTTAACTCCTACTGGGTCCCTCCCACAGCATGTGGAAATTATGGGAACTACAATTCAAGATGAGTTTTGGGTGGGGACACAGCCAAATCAGATCAAGATGAAATGTGATATATTAAGAAACTCAGTTTCTCAACTTAAGAAGCTATAATGACCCAGCCATCCCATTACTGGGTATATACCCAAAGGATTATAAATCATGCTGCTATAAAAACACATGCACACGTATGTTTATTGCGGCACTATTCACAATAGCAAAGACTTGGAATCAACCCAAATGTCCATCAGTGACAGACTGGATTAAGGAAATGTGGCACATATACACCATGGAATACTATGCAGCCATAAAAAAGTATGAGTTTGTGTCCTTTGTAGGGACATGGATGCAGCTGAAAACCATCGTTCTCAGCAAACTATCACAAGAACAGAAAACCAAACACTGCATGTTCTCACGCATAGGTGGGAATTGAACAATGAGATCACTTGGACACGGGAAGGGGAACATCACACATTGGGGCCTGTTGTGGGGGGGGGAGGGGGGAGGGATGACATTGGGAGTTATACCTGATGTAAATGATGAGTTGATGGGTGCAGCACACCAACATGGCACATGCATACATATGTAACAAACCTGCACGTTGTACACATGTACCCTAGGACTTAAAGTATAATAAAAAAATAAAAAATTAAAAAATTAAAAATTAAAAATAGAAGCTATAAAAGGACACACACAATCCCCACATACCACAAAATTTTTTAAAAAATACAGACTTAATAAAAATGGAAATATTTTTATTTTCAAAAGATGCTGTTACTATATATATGTAATAGACTGGGGAAAAAACATTAGCAACTCATGTAACAGGCATGGATCTTTTATATGTGGTATCTAAAATAAAAACTTATAACTTGATGATGAGAAACAATATCTTTTTAAAATTTGCATTGGGTAAAAGAACATTATTGCACCATTGCATTCCAGCCTAGGTGACAGAACAATATCCTGCCTCAACAACAACAACAAAAAAAAGTTTCTTTAAAATTTATGCTGTCTACAAGAGAAATACTTTAAATTTGAAGAAATGCATTGGGCGAGATTAAAAGAATGGAAAAAACAGATATCACACAACAGTAAAGATGGAAAGCTAGAAAACTTATACTGATACCAGAAAAAGTAGATTTTAAGACAGGGTGTGCTGCTGTAGGTAATACAAGACTTTGCATTGATGACAAAGCTCAGTGTATCCAGGAGAAATCGAAATTACGAATGTATATGTGTTCAATATAATGGCTTCGAAGTCTGTGAATGAGAAACTGAGTGAATAAGAAAGATAGACAAAACCAATAACAAAAAATAGGGGAATATTCTAAAACAACTGTCACGGTAATTGATAGAACAAATAAGCTAAGTCGACTAAAAGGCAGTCAGTATAGAATATCTGAAAAATATTATTCACCACCAAATGTTATTTATACTTATTGCATAGACACCAAAAATTTCCAGAATGTGCATTTTTTTTTCAAGTGCACAGGGAAACTTAACTAAGGTAGACTAACCCTATTCTGGCTTATAACACAAAATAAAGTACACTTTTATACAAACTGTAACTTTTAATAAGCAATTCCAATGTTTTCTGTCCTTCATTGTTTCTGACAGGAAGTCAGCTATTATTCATGCCGTTGTTTTCCTGTATGTACCATGTCATTTTTGTTTTCTTGCTGATTTCAAAACTTCTCCTTTTCATGTTTCTATTTTGGATGTTTCACCCAAGAAAAACCACTGATACCCTGTGACCCTCCTTTTCTCATCTTCCAGCCTGATAATAATAATACTGATGACTTTGGAAGGATTACAGATAATCTACCTAAAGTGGCTACTCTTTATGTTGTATTTCAAGTCTTCTAAAAGAATGAAAGTTCAGTTCCAGTGATTGTGGTCTTCTTTCAGGAACCCAGATACTATTGGGCTCCACCTACAAAATGACTTCACTCTTTAAAGTGAACCAAGGCCCTAGTCAAATACATCTCAATGGACTACTAGTTATCCCCATGATATGCAGTGGAGTAGAAATCCTGTGCCTGATGGGGTGACCTCCTTGGTTTTCAGCACCAATTCTATCAATTAGTAGGTGGACCCATGCCTAGTCCTAGATGGGCTAGCATGATATGAGCCACTTGGCCTAGCTTAAGAGGAATGCATTGCTCTTTCTATGTTTTCCTCTGTGATGTGGATTGGCTATGTCCCCACCCGAATCACATCTTCAATTGTAGCTCCCATAATTCCCATGTGTTGTGGGAAGAACCTGTGGGAGATAATTGAATCATGGGGGCAGTTTCCCCCATACTGTTTCTATCCTAGTGATCTGATGGTTTTATAATGGGTTTCCCCTTTCACTTGGCTCTCTTTGTTTCTTGCCTGATTCCATGTAAGACGTGACTTTCACCTTCCGCCATGATTGTGAGGCCTCCCCAGCCACGTGGAACTGTGAGTCCATTAAACCTGTTTTTCTTTGTAAGTTACCCCATCTCAGATATGTCTTTATCAACAGCATGAAAATGGACAAATACACCCTGGTTGCCTGATTTTTTTCTGGAGTGTGCCATCCTTGAAATCCGAATTTTGATAAAGAAAGAACTGAGAGTTATACATGGATTTTGGGAACAGAACAAAGGAAACCCCTTTCCAAAATCTGCCTTATTTCTGGCTTAGGTGGTATATTCTTTCCCATGAATCAATTTAGCTGGACAGCATTCTGCATTATGATTTGAGGTAAACCTCCATCCATTGAGAAAGTGATTTTAACATTGTGTGGTCTCCTGTGATTATAGTTTCCTCAGGATTTGCTGTTATGGGGTAGAATTTGGAAGATGTAGTAGCCTTCCTAGAAAAACATATTATCTTAATTTTACTTTCTCGTATTGAGTAAAATGTGACTTTATGATTTCCTCTCAGTGTTTCTTCTCTCACACAGACACACATATGTACATATTTGTACATATACACATTGGCATAAAATCTTTTATATATAGTTTTATATATATCAAATCTATATATAGATATCTAGATCTACATAGAGAAATTTCTATAGAGAAATCTCTATATATAAAATCTATATATATAGAAATCTATATATATAGCTATCTATATATACAAATCTCTCTCTATATGAATCTATATATTTAGGGAGATTTTATATCTATATAGAGAGAGTGTTTTCATGATATCATAAAACAAGAAGCTTGTTTCTTCTATAATCCAATAACAAAAAATAAACATATATTATAAATTTATACTTGAACTCATAGAAAAATAATGAGAGAAATACTCAAAACATTATCTATTGAAATTCCTACAAGATGTCCGGCAACATTTCTGGTAATATTATTTTGGGGAATATGAAAAGTTTTGAGCTGGATAACAATATGAGCACATTATTTTGTAGCTGCTTGAGTGACAGTCCTTAGGAAGTGATGAGGAGAGATTCTTTATGGCTTATTTTTAAGCCGTTGGGAGTTCCTTAGGGCTACACTGAAAATGCGTCTTCTCTGGATTTTCCCTGTTTGACATGATTGTCCAGAGCTTAGATGAAGACATAAAGACAAGTTCATCTTACATGGTTTGGAGTAATATTTTACGTTGTATAGAAAATGAAAATGACTAGTCAAAATATGATGAAACTGAACAGGGAAAGCATAAAGTTTTAAATTTCATTTTTTAAAGGCAGCATTGAGGACTCCTAGTTTAACAGTTTATTAACTCCATTTGATAGATGCATGCTGTCAAGAGAAAGATTACCATCTCAGATTCTGATTAGATCATGCCCAGGGTGATGCATTTATTTCTGATGGCCACATTTTAAGACACACATTGAAAACCTACGGCAAATCCAGAAAAAAGTTTCCCTGAGGTTCGAAGGACTCACAATAGTGTTATGTGAGGATCCATTGAAGGATTCCACATTCATTCATTTATCTATATTTTAGAGACAGGGTATCACTCTGTTGCTTAGGCTGGAGTGCAGTGGTGTGATCATAGCTCACTGCAGCCTCATCCTCCTGGGCTCAAGTGATTCTCCCACCTCAGCCTCCTGAGTAGCTGGGACTACAGGCAACACAGCAATACTCCTGGCTAATTTTTAAATTCTTTTTGTAGAGAAGGGGTTTTTGCTATGTTTCCCAGGCTAGTCTTGATTTCCTGGCCTCAATAAATCCTCCTGCCTCGGCCTCCCAAAATGCTAGGATTATAGGCATGAACCACCAGGCCAGTGGATTCTACCTTTTAAGGCCAAAGAAAAGATAGGGAATATGAGATCTGCATTTTAGTACTGAATATTTGAGGAGCTAACACTTATATGTCTAAGATATACAATATTGATATATAATTATATATGTGAATAATTCATCCTTTTAAAAGGAAATCCTGTCATTGGCAACAATATGAAGGACCCTAGAGTTTACTATGTTAAGTGCAATAAGCCAAGTGCAGAAAGACGAATACCACATGATCTTTCTTCTATGTGGTGTTTAGAAAAGTCAAATACATGGAAATAGAATAGAATGGTGGTTACCCTGGGTGGGAAGGATGGGAAGATGATGGTCAAAGTACCAAGGTGGAGTTCTATAGGATGAGTAGGTCTAGAGAACCAACGTAAAAGAGAAGGATATAGATAGTAATATTGTATTGTATATGGTAAGTTTGCCAAGGCAGAAGATTTTAGGTGCTCTTACCACATAAAAAGTATGTATACAAAGAGATGTATATGTTAATGTGCATGACTATAGCAGTCATTTCACTATATGTAAATATATCAAAGTATCATACTGTACACCTTAAATATATACAACAAACGTTTCTTAAATCATCACACACATCAGCCAATGCTTGTTCTGATGCACATATGCTATCTCTATGACCAGAAACTCCTTTGAAGGAACATTAATAGATCAAATGGAAATAGATTCAGAGAATGTATGGCTCATTCTAAAGCTAATTTGAAGGAAAGTAACAAATAGAGATCTGGATGCCATCCACCCAGGGAGGATGTGTATCTCAGTGCACTCACATGACAGGTAGCTTTATTTTCCTTCAGTGCATAGAGCATCATTTTAGTCTTCATTTCCTTTTGAAAGTTGTAAGCTCACAATTATTAATGCAGGTGATGTGACTAAATTAAGTGCATACAAAGGGAAAAAATGATGGTGCAATATTTGTATCTTTTCATTCCACTTTGCCCATATCCATATAGACATGTGTATATACATATACACACATATCTAAATACATATATGTATATCAGAATGAATGTTCCTTTGTTTCTCTCTTCCTTCCTTCCTCTCTCCCATACTGCCTTCCTTCCTTCCTCTTTTCTTTCTTTTTTCTACTTTTCTTTCTTTCTTTCTCTTTCTTTCTTTCTTTCTTTCTTTCATTGGTCTTTCTGTCTTCTTTCTTTTCTTTCTTTTTTTCTTTCTTCTTATTCATAGCATAAACTTATAATAAAGGAGCTTGCTAAGTAATATTTTCTTCTTAAAATTTTAGTTCATAAAGCTTAGTATCAGTTTATTGAGTAGTTACCTGTATTAGTCCATTCTCATGCTTCTAGTAAAGACATACCCGAGACTGGGTACTTTTTAAGGAAAGAGGTTTAATTGACTCACAGTTATGCAGGGCTGCGGAGGCCTGAGGAAACTTACAATCATGGCGGAAGGAGAAGTAAACACATCCTTCACATGGCAGCAGCAAGGAGAAATGCAGAGTGAAGTGAAGGAAAAGCTCCTTATAAAACCATCAGATGTCGTGAAAATTCACTCACTATCACGAGAACAGCATGGAGGTAAACTCCCCCATGATTCAATCACCTCCAACCAGGCCCTTCCTATGATACGTGGGGATTACGGGAACTACAGTTCAAGATGAGATTTGGGTGGGAACGCAGAGCCAAACCTGATCACTACCTTTCTCCTTTAACACTCTGTAACATTAAAAAATGTTCTTACCTACTGCTTTAGTTTTCTCAAAAGCTGGGCAAGTAGTGAGCTACACAGGAGGCTGAGACAGGAGGATTGCTTGAACCCAGGAGTTCAAGGCTGTAGTGATCTAGGATCATGCCACTGCCCTCCAGCTTAAGCAACAGAGCAAAATCTTGTCTCAAAAAAATTTGAAAAAAAAGGATCATTTGTCCTTGGTCTTATAGAACAACCTATTCAGCTGCAGGGAAAGCATGTCTTTTGGAAATATTAACTGGGAATTGTGACTTAGAAGTGACAGGTCAGAGATTTGCAGGCTCAGGGGACTGCAGGAGGAAAGGGTAAACAGGATCACTCAACGGATCACCCAACATCTCATCTTCTGCTTTTTTTTTCCCTCTCATTTTCTATGAAGCCATGAGGGAATTAAGGAGACACAATCAATGACATGGCTCAGAAGACAGCAACTCTCACCATAGGTCTCACTCATTTTTCCTTAATTTAAAGTAAGGAGAGCACAGAAACAATAACCAACAAGCCAAATCCCTCCCAGTAGCAGGACCAGCCGCAGACAAAACCTCTCAGATACCGGGTTGTAGAAGGAAGGGCTTTATTCAGCTGGGAGCATCGGCAAGCTACTGCCTTAAAATCCGAGCTCCCCGAGTGCACAATTTCTGTCCCTTTGGAGGGCTCACAACACTAAAGATTTCACATGAAAGGGTCGTGATTGATTTGAGCAAGCAGGGGGTACATGACAGGGGCTGCATGCACCGGTGGTCAGAGAGAAACAGAACAGAGCAGGGAGTTTCACAATGTTCTTCTATACAATGTCAGGAACATCGGTTTCTAAGTCATGAGTTGATTTTTAGCTACTGGGTTTAGGCCAGGCAGACCCAGGCCTGGTTCCGGGCCTGGTTCCGGGCCTGGCACCGGGCTGCTTGTCTTTGGTTTTACTTCCTTGTTTTTTCTTAAAACAGGTACTAAGTATAAAACAATATAAAACAATATGAGAGGGTCTCTCTCTTTCCTCACCACTGCCTTTTTTGTATGGACCATGGGAGCTATAGGCTCTCCACCCCCTAAAAATTTGCTGAAAATCACTGACATAAAACATACTGATTAATACCATGTTAAAGCAAACTAAATATGACCTGAGAAGGACTCTGTACTTCTAAATTTGAGTCCTTGTGGATGAACTGTAACCTAGTTTAATAGGCAGACAAGATTGAATATTTAATATAGAAGTATGTGCCTGTAACAACAGCTGAGTCTTGACCAATCCCAGTGGCCATACTTCAACCACTTATAGACTGCTAGGTATTCACACTGTGTTCAAATAAGGCAAATGGCAGCCAGTAACTAATCCAGCTGTTTCTGTACCTCATTGCTGATTTCTGTACATCACTTTCCTTTTTTTGTTGTCTATAAATTTGTTCTGACCACGAGGTATCCCTGGAGTCTCTCTGAATCTGCTGGGATTCTGGGGGCCGCCCGATTCGTGAATCACTCATTGCTCAATTAAACTCCTTTAAATTTAATTCAGCTGAAGTTTTTCTTTTACGAACAAGAAAAGGCATAATACTTTGTTTAATGTGTAGACACAGGAGCCTTCGGAATGAAGACCCAACCTCCCAATAAGGTTCAAAGCTTATATACCATCCTGAGTTTACAGGAAAGATAGTGGCTTGGAACCCTGTGAAACAGGTAGTGGAAGTGGGAGAAGAGGGATTCCATTGAGGAACAATAAATGATTGTTAAGGAAAATGGTTGGGTCAGGGAACAGAGATTAACTGGTAAATAGTTTTTTGTTGAAATGCAAATGACCCTTGGAAACACTCATTCTAGTTGTAAAAAGATGTGCTCAGCTGTGGTTACATCTTGGTCTTCCTTTCTGCAACAGACAATGAGGTAACAGGGAAGGGAAAAAAGACTTGTTCTCCTGTGGGGTCTGGATCTTAGGCAGATACAGGAACTTCAGCTTCTTTGGGAGAGATGGTACAGGGTGGGAGGAAGATCAGACCTTGAGGATTCTTCAGTGGAGCATATGCCAGTGTGCCATATTTAAGGGTGTTGGTTTCTGAGCCCCGATAAGTTAAGATTTCTTTTACTTTTTTTTTTTTTTTTTTACTTTTTAAAATTTCAATAAGTTTGGGGGAACAGGTAGTGTTTGGTTAAACGAATAAGTTCTTTAATGGTGATTTCTGAGATTTTGGTGCACCCATCACCCGAGCAGTATACACTATACCCAATTTGTAGTCTTTTATCTCTCACCTGCCTTCCACCCTTTCCCCAGGTCCCCAAAGTCCATTGCATCATTCTTCTGCCTTTGCATCCTCATAGCGTATCTTTTTCATATAATGACTTATTTTATTCTGGGTAGATACCTAGGAGTGGGATTGCTGGATCAAATGACAGATCAATTTTTAGTTCTTTAAGGAATCTCACACTGTTTTCCATAGTGGTTGTACTAGTTTACATTCCCACCAACAGTGTAAAAGTGTTCTCTTTCTTCTGCATTTTCAAATGGTTGAAAAAAGTTCAAAAGTACTGTATTTCATGACATGCAAAATTATATGAGATTCAAATTTCAGTATCTAAAAATAAAACATTATTAGGTCTTGGCATGGTGGCTCACACCCGTAATCCCAACACTTTGGGAGGCAGAGGCAGGAAGATCCCTTAAGGCCAGGAGTTTGAGACCAGCCTGGGCAACATAACAAGACCCCATCTCTACAGAGAAAAAAAAGAAGAAAAAGAAATTATTGAAACACAGTCATATCCATTCATTGACATATTGTCTGTGGTTGCTTTTGGTCTCTGGGGCATCATTGACAAGGTACACAAAGCCTAAAAGATTTAATATCTATCTCTTTCCAGAAAAAAAAAAAAGTGTTTCCAGAAAAATTAGTCAATTCTTGCTCTAAGCAAATATTTTTAGGAGATATGATACCCCATGCAATTTACTTGGCTGAATAGAATAATAAGATTCAATGGGCTTCCACTCTATTTTTAATAATGACACTAAAACAATATGACCATAATGGGAATTTTAGCACTATTAATAAGGTTATAGAACAAATACTCACGATGCTCTGAGCTAATACTTGCTTTAATTTTAAAGAAAATTAAAATAATCTTTAGTGTTCTATATAGAGAAGTGGTTTTTGTTTGTTTGTTCCTCAACCAGTGACTCTTGAGTATGTCAGAGGCATGTGAACCAGAGCAACTTCATTTTGAATAGGGGCTGGGTAAAATAAGGCTGAGACCTACTGGGCTGCATTCCCAGATGGTTAAGGCATTTTAAGTCACAGGATGATATAGGAGGCTGGCACAAGATACAAGTCATAAAGAGCTTGCAGTTTGCAGTACAGAAGCCAGCCGAAATTCACCAAAACCAAGATGGTGACAAGAGTGACCTCTAGTAGTCCTCACTGCTACACATGGTACTACACCACCAGCACCATGACAGTTTACAAATGCCATGGCAAGGTCAGGAAGTTACCCTATTTGGTCTAAAACGGGGAGGCATGAATAATCCACCCCTTGTTTAGTATATCATCCAGAAATAACCATAAAAATGGGCCACCAGCAGCCCTTGGGGCTGCTCTGTCTGTGGAGTAGCCATTCTTTTATTCCTTTACTTTCTTAATAAACTTGCTTTCACTTTACTCTGTGGACTTACCCTGAATTCTTTCTTGTACCAGATCCAAGAACCCTCTGTTGGGGTGTGGATCGGGACCTCTTTCTGGTAACAGGAAGACTGAAGGAATCCAGTAAGCCTCAGCGCAGCTGTTTTCAGTTAGGTATAGAAGGTGTTCAGAAAAAGAGCATTTCCAAATTAAACATGAAGGCATTTTATCAGAGCCCTTCCTTCCTAAAAAACTGCCTGAGTATCTTATTATAGTCTTCTAAAAAATACAAAGAAGCCGGGCCATTGCTTTCCTTTTCAAAAAATAACTGTCAATTATGTGCCTCAGCTTAGCCCGAAGCTAGTATGATTGCAAAGAGGCAATGACACCACGCTTGGTTAGCAAAGGTCAGTGTCGGAGATGAGTCTAGAACTGATCAGCTGTGCTGAACGGACAGCTCGTGATTTGACCACAGACTTCAGAAAGGACTGCCTGCAAAACAAAACAAAGACCTGCCATTTTCTAAGAAGCTATTATTAAGTCACAGCTTATACGTGATCTGTTATTTTTAACCCAGACAACATTTTTGCCATCTTTCCACCAAAGCAGGAAATGCTTTACATTAGAGCTGTTTCAGAGTTTTTATTTTTCTTTAAATTTCTAAATCAGGCTGTTGGTTACCAATCACATAAGGATACACAAATATAAAAGTATAAGGATGATGCCAAGTATATGTGAGTTTGTATATTCCCTGGAGGCTGAATTTGGTATATTCTATGACTGTCTTCTTGATGGAACTAAAAAGGGAAAGAGAAAATTGAAATTAAGGAAAAAAAAAACCCCAGTGCATAGAATGGTGGTTACCAGGAGTGAGGGGGGGGAGGTTAGAGGATTGAGGAAATGTTGGCCAAAGGACAGAAAGTTCCAACTAGACTGAGGGAATACATTCAAGAAGTATACTGTACAACATGATAATTAGAATTAATAACTATGCTTTGTACACTTGAAAATTGTTAAGAGAGTAGACTTTAACTGTTCTCAACACAAAAGTATGATAAGAATGTGAAGTAATGCATATGATAACTAGCTCAATTTCATCATTCCACAATGCATACATATTATACAAACATCATATTATATCTCATAAATATATATAATTTTTTGTCGATTAAAAAGGTGATAGAAAAAGCTACGCCACATTGATTGATGTCAGTTTCCCATCTCTTTTTACACATATAAATAATGCAGCATTCCTCAACAGAAAACCACTTTGTGGATTAAGTTGAGCCAAGTCAGCTAAAGTAATCAACATGGGAACTTTATGGCTTTTGCAAAGAAGTTGCCTAATGCCAACAGAAAAAAAAGCAAAGCAAAGAACCACATAAATGATATTGAGAAAACACACTGCTCTAACCAAGGGCTTCAGTCAGCAGCAAATGGGTAACTGGCCTAGGTATTGGCCCTAGGAGATAATTTTCTAAGAGAAAAGAAGGTACGATAACCACCATGGCCCTGGGGAGGGGGAGGGTAGCAAGATCCTAGCTGTAGACAGATCTACTCAAAAGTTTTAAACAAGAAGCTTTAATGAAAAGACTATTTCTAAAGAAGATTATACTTCTTCACACCTTTGGGCAATTTGCACCCTCGGATTTGCACTAGCAAGATTATTACGTTTTAACCAACCTTGGCAGTAAAGAAAAAGGGAATGCTTATCAGAACCTGTAGAGTTCTGATGTGCTAAACAGAGCCATGGAAGACCTGACAAGCAGTTCTATGTAAGGAGACAAGCCCTACCGTGTATTGAAACATATTGACAACCCTGTTTAAGTAAAATATTAATAGTATCCAAATATGGAGTGACAGACAAGTTCAACAGAATAAAAAGTTCAGAAATACACCCAACTACACAAGGAAATTCAACAAGTAAAACAATGATATTGCCAGTAAATAGGAACTTCTTTATAGAGCTTTTGGGAAACTGAAATAAAATAGATTCCCTGCCCCACATAATGCACAAAAATAAAATCCAAATGAATTACGGGTCTATGTGGAAAAAATTTGAAAGTGTATAATTTTATCAATAAAAATGAATAACTTTTCTAAAACCTGGATATGTAGGAATGCTTTAAAAGTGATGCAAAGTACAAATGCAATTAGATGATGGATGGATGGATAGATAGATAGATAGATAGATAGATAGATAGATAGATAGATTATGGATACATAGTAGATACCATTTCTCAATTATTAAATCAGCAAAATTATAAAAGTTTGACATCACATTCTGGTGATGAGGCTACTGGAATATGTCTCACACATACACAGAGAGTAATAATTTAAAAGGGGCAACGTTTATGGAAGAGGATTTGACAACTTGTACCAGAGCTACATATATTTTTACCCTTTGACCAACAGTCTCACTTCTGGGAAATGACCACTGAAAGCATACTCTCATGAATGCAAATATACATATTTACAAAGTTGCATATTTCTACATGGTCTGTAACTGCAAAATACAGAAAGTTGTATAAATGACTATAAGAGATTGTGTTTATTAAAAAGCACATATATACATCATAAATTATCACGCATTTGTATAAAATGAGAAAGATATCTATTGACCTTCTTAGGGATAAAAAGCATTACTTTTATAAATTATTTTTAAATGTTTCAGAAAAAATGATTATTTAGATAGATAAATAAATAGATGTTAGAGATGATGACAGGTGATACAGATAGATAAGATGAGATAGATAGATGGATAGACAGATAGGCCAATAGATTGGAAAGATAGATGATTGATTGATAGATGGATGGATGATGGATACCTGATAGCTAGAGATGGATAAGCAGATAGATTCTCCAAGAGTTAATTTAAATATTTGTTTTCTGACTTAATAAATGCCAGATATGTTTGAATAAATCAAATACTACTTTTAAAAAGCAATAAACAAAACAAAGCTAGTGTTGAACTTCCAACAATAAGCCCTCTATAAACAGATCTACTCTTTAAAATATCAGTGAAACTTGCATAAAAATCAATACTTAGTTAATTTTCAGGGCAAAGTCTATCTCCACTAGTCAATACAAATAAAACAGCATCCAAATAAAATGTAAAGTTGAAAGCTTAGCAATTAAGATGCATACTTCCTAATACCACTATCAAAGCAGCAACAACAACTGATTCACTATTTACCAAAGAGAGACGGTTCATTACATTTCCCAATATTTCCTCTGAAAACAACACAGAACAACGAAAAGGACAAAGGCACCTGCAGGACACCCACATTCCCAACATAAATCTATGACAGAGTGCGCCCGCTCTTCAAAATAACTGTAAGTATAAAAAATAAATTAAATAAAATAATCCTCCAAATTCCAGAGATCCATCTCTTGTGCTGAGAGGCAATGATGTATAACCTGGCCAGATGAGGGGAAGAGAGAAGAGAAAAAATAAGAGAGCTCTTCTACAACTTCTATGGGTTACCATGAGAATATTTTCCAAATTATTAACGAAAACATTATAATGAAAGGAGGTAGTACCGGCATCATGGACTTCATTACAGTAAAAACAGAGGAGATCAGACTCTGGCATTGTCGCTGAGTGATAGTCAGTTGGTACACAGCTCATCTTCCTGGCGTTTGGATTCCTGAATTCTCAAACAAGTTGATAGATTGACTTAATTGTTGGATACCACCCCATGAATTGTCTTCAAAGGGACCCTTTGATGATCCAGAAGTGCATGTATGAATTTTTTCAGGGAGATGATCACAGCTTTGCTCAGTCTCAATGTTATGTCTGGCTCAAACAAAGACAAGGACCACTCAGCCGGTCAATCCACTGTTAAAATTAAAACTTCAGCCATATTAAATTTCAGGGAGTTTAATTGAGCAATGAAGGATTCACAAATCTGGCAGCCCCCAGAATCGCAGCAGATTCAGAGAGACTCCAGGGGTGCCTTGTGGTCAGAACAAATTTATCAACAAAAAAAGTAAAGTTACCTACAGGAATCAGAAGTGTGGTACAGAGCAACTGGATTGGTTATTGGTTGGTGTTTGCCTTGTGTTAACACAGTTTGAATACTCAGCAGTCTATGAGTGGTTGAAGTACCGCCTCTGGGATTGGCCAACACTGAGCTATGGTTACAGGTGCATACTTCTATGTTAGGTTTTCAATCTTGTCTACCTATTAAGTTAGGTTGCAGTTCATCCACAAGGACTCAGATATAGAAATACGGAGTCCTTCTCAGGCCATATTCAGTTTACTTAAACACCACGAAGTGCCTCTCAGTTCTAACATTGTCTGAGAACTGGGGCTTTTGTAGATCCTGAGAAGTGAGGCATTCAGATTAGAATTCCGCTCTCTATAGACACATATTTGGCTTGGGATTTGGTTTTGGAAATATCTAATTCTCTTTATTAAATTATCTTTATTCAGTAAGTTTTCTAAGCTAACTTTTTTTTATTCTTTGACAAATACTTCAGACATTGTGCCATTCTACCAAAAGAGAAACAGGCACTCAGGTCATTGCCTTGGCCAACATAAATTCTCTCCTGTGGTTCATTTATGATTTGTTCTTCCTACCTCTTCATTCCTGGCTAAAATTAAATGTATGGGCTGTGAGCTACAAAGTATTATATATCTCTATTTCTGATAAACTCAGGCATTGACTTTGAACAATCTAAAGAGAAAGATAAAATTCCCATTTTTTAATCATGCATCCTTTCATATTATAATAGAAGCACATTTTATCCTTTCATATATAATACATATAATTACATAATTGTAATCTAGAAGTTCCCACTGCATATTTGCCTCTTTATTATAGTTTCTTAATATTTTCACTCCAAAGACAAAAGAGAACTGAAACATAATGACCAAAAAACTATCCAGCTGCATAATGAAATCGTAGCTCAAAGCTATAACCAACAAATATGATTCTGAAAAGCTATTTTGCCTGCACAATATAACTCAATAACAATGCTAAATGCTTTTAGTTTGGGGACTACTTATGAATGCTTCTATAATGATTGCTCAATTCTGTAAGCAGTATCCTGACAGTTACAATCAAACCCGCTATTCTAGTTAACAAGGGAATAGATAGCCCTGTTCCGTGACAATCTTTGAAATGCAACAATATTATCCATTTTGGGTACAATAGGCTTAATTGTAGGGTCATCACAGGGTATTTTAGATACTCAATAAATTAAACTGTGTGAGAAGGGGTGAATTTTGATGTCAGTTTAAGTGAGCGCTTTTATTTCTCCCCATCATTTGTAATGTGTTTATTACAAAATCTATCTAGTTTGAGGCAGAACTGCATGGTTGAATATGTGTTTACTTTTCCTACTGCCACGTTTACATACTGATATTCAGAACATTAGGATTTTTTGTCAGTTATGCAAAAAATGAAGAGGCTTAGTTCTTACTACCAAATGCAAAGACAGATGTTGTCCCTAAGCTAATATAACAATGTTTTAAATGGGACCTGTGGCATAATATTATGGCACAAATCATTACGGTATGTTTTATAATTATGCATTTGAATGGATTCAAGTAAATCCTGCTTCTATTACATTTTGCTCCATTAGAAAAAGTATCACAATCAATGTTCAGCTTGGCTCTTATTTGTTTACATTTTATATAGTGATGAACTGAAAGAGTCCTTAAGTCTTCACCCCTGTTCACTTAATAACTATCTATAAACTACTGTGGCACTGGTGTTACTTCAACTCACGGATGAGAAAATTGAGTCTTACAGCGTTTAATTTTCATCTCACTGAAACCACCTTTGCAAAAATTATAACTGAAGAAATGATGACAGTGAAAGAGGTCAGACCTAACTAACTCCATCTTGCTTCTAATCTTTAAACTGTCCTTCTTCATTCCTGGGTGTAGGCCGATCTAGCCTTGGGAAGGAATTCAGTTTATGGTTTGACTCTGAAACAAAATTGATAATAGCCCTTTCCTGAACAAAAAACACTTCGTGCCTGGCACCAGTCTGCCTTTGTAGGATTAACAAATTAGCTATGAGATTAGAAATTATAGTTTGGAGGTCATATAGCCTCTGGCTGCAAGAGTCTGAACTTCCTCAAATTGTTCCTGGGGATCCCATCACTGTTGTGAAACCTAAGATCAGTGACTGAGATATTTGGCAGACCCTGCACTGGATGGATCAGCTGACACCACCCAGACAGGTCATCCGGCTCAACCAGTTCTGCCATCCCACCCAGGAACAGAAAACAGCAAGAAAACCTCACTTCAACCCCCTATGATTCCATCTCCAACTCAACCAATTAGCACTCCCCACTTCTCGAGCCCCCACCTGCAAAATTATCCTTGAAAACTCTGGTCCTGGCTGGATGCAGTGGCTCATGCCTGTAATCTCAACACTTTGAGAGGTTGACGCGGGCTGATCACTTGAGGTCAGGAGTTCAAGACCAGCCTGGCCAACATGGCGAAACCCTGTCTCTATTAAAAATACAACAACAACAACAACAAAAATGAAAAGAAAAGAAAAAATTAGGCTTGGTGGTACTCACTTGTAATCCCAGTTATCTGGGATGCTGAGGCACAAGAATTGCTTGAACCTGGGAGACAGAGGTTGCAGTGAGCCGAGATCGTGCCACCGCACTCCAGCAGGGATGACAAAGTGAGACTCTGTCTCAAAAAAATAAAAAAAGGAAAGGAAACACAAACAAACAAACAAAAACCCTCTGACCCCTGAATGCTCAGGGAGACTGATTTGAGTAATAATAAAACTCGGGTCTCATGCACAGCGAGCTCTGCATGAATTACTCCTTCTCCACTGCAATTTCCTTGTCTTGATAAATGGGCTGTGTCTAGACAGGGGACAAGGTGAACCCATTGCATGGTTACATAACTAGTAAATGGTTATTCTGATATCTCAATCCAAGCAGTCTCACCAAGGATCTCGTGCCTTCATCGTTAAAAAGTAATTATATATTTTTCTAATTCACTACGAAGACACAAGTATTATCATTTGTACTCAAAACTTCCTTTTCTAAACCAGTGTACAGAAGGGAGAAGAGGATGTAAGTTATATGTAAGGCAGAAAGGAAATGTAATTAAAAATTGAGTATCCAGGAGAGTCAAATGATGGAAAGCAACAACGTTTGGGGCTACAAAGGAAAAAATAAACAGGGAGCAGGAGATGTCGACTATGGAATCTTTAAAGATAAGTTCTATTTGGGTAGGTGAAGTAGTGAAAAAGGTGGTAAGAGAAGAGAAAGGAAAAAAACAGTCAGGCAGGCAATTAGGGTGGGTCTTCCCATTGAATCCTTTGAAACAAAAGAACAGCCTGCAGGCAGAAATAAGGGAAGTTGCACAGCAGGGCTTGCCCAAGACATGCCCACAGCCACACAGATAAAAAAGGCTATACAGATGACTTGCCCAGACATGCATGCAATGAAAATTTCCATCTCCTGACACATGCCCAGTAAATAGAACAAAACATTATGGAGTAACTCAAGTTAAGGGTTCGTGTGTGCATTAGGAGAATGGGGTAGAGCTACCAGAAATATGTGCCTTGTGCAAATGAGACACCCAGACCTCACTGGTTTCTTATAAAAGCCTTTGCATTCAATTGTAAAAACGGCAACCCTCTTCCAGGTCCCCTCTCGGCAGCAGAGAGTGTTCTTCTTTTGCTTATTAAACTTTCACTCCAACTTCGTCCTTTGTGTCCGTGCTCCTTAATTTTCTTAATCATGAGACAAAGAACTCTGGGTGATACCTCCCAATGAGAGACTGCTACAATGTGGTGCACTGGCAAGACTGTAACAGTGCCTTTCCTGATAAAAACAACATTGAGTAAAGAAATGGAGGAGGGTCTTGGCAAGACTTGGACTGCCCAGTATGATGGTGTTGACAAAAGGAGTCCAACTCTGTAAAATATTTGAAGAGATTTATTCTGAGCCAAATATGAGTGACCATGGCCCATGATACAGCCCTCAGGAGGTCCTGAGAACGTGTGCCCAAGGTGGTCGGGGTGCAGCTTGGTTTTATACGTTTTAGGGAGACATGAGACCTCAATCAAATACATTTAAGAAAGACAATGGTTCAGTCCAGAAAGGCAGGACAACCTGAAGCAAGGCGGGCAGGGGGTGCTTCCAGGTTATAGGTAGATTTAGATTTTTCTGGTTGACAATTGGCTGAGTTTATCCAAAGACCTGGGATCAATAGAAAGGAAATGTCTTATTGTCTGCATGGTGATAAGAGGTTATGGAGTCCAAAGTTTTGTTACGCAGATGAAGCCTCCAAGTAGCAGGCTTCAGAAAGAATAGATTGTAAATGCTTCTTACCAGACTTAGGGTCTGTTGATATTAATGCCAGAGAGATATAATGAGGCATATTCGACTCCCACTTTCCATCATAGTCTGAACAAATCTTTCAGGTTAAGAGTGCCTTAGCTGAGGAGGAAGCCCATTAGATGGTTTGGAGTCCTTAGAATTTTATTTTTGGTTTACATTGGTCATTAACCGTATGTGACTACTTTAAGTTAATTAAAATGAATAATGATTAACCGTTCAGTACCTGAGTTATAATTGCTAAATTTCAAGTGCTCTGTAGCCATACATGGCTAGTGGCTACCGTTTTGGACAGCCAAGAATAGAACATTTGCATTATTTCAAATAGCTGTGTTGGACAGTACCAGTCTTGGAAAAATAACTCAGGGTATAGCAGAGCAAAGATGCCTCTATAAGCAGTTAACTTTTAGATGTATAGTATGAAGCAAGGAGAGGGAAAGGTGTGAATGAGTCAAATGTAAAAAAAAAATGACTTTAATGTATATGAATTGCATTAAAATTATACCTAAAGTTTAGAAACTTATCTTTTTTTTCAAATCTCAAGCAATAGTTTGTAAACTATACAAAAATAATAGCTTAGGACTATGGATACACATAAAATAGGCTTTATAAAAATAGAAAAAAGTCATTAAATTTTGAATGACTGTTTTCTAGTAGTTATTTTTCCTCTCTAAATATATTAAAGAAATTCAAATTGTGTGCAGATACAGAGCCAGCTAAAACTTCCTTGTTCTTTCATAGGTTTCCCCATTTGTAGTCTATAATCTCTGGAATTGAAAACCACAGCCATTTGCTCTTTTTTTGAACGTTATATTTTTAGTAATAATATTAATATTTTTTCTTACATGTTTTTGATACAGTGTCTCACTCTGTCACCCAGGCTGGAGTGCAGTGGCACCATCTCTGCTCACTGCAACCTGGACATCCCAGGCTCAAGTGATCCTCCTACTTCAGCATCCCAAGTAGCTGGGACTTCAGGTGTGCACCACCATGCCTGGCTAATTTGTTTGTAGAGACAGGGTCCAAGAAAGTTTTCCAGTCTGGTTTTGAACTCCTGGGCTCAAGCAATCTGCCCATGTTAGCCTCTCAAAATACTGGGATTACAGGCATCAGCCACTGCACCAGTCTGTTCTTTTTAATTCCTTCCAAATGACCTCTGATTTTTGGGGGTTCACATGCTTTTCAGATTAAAACAAAAAGCAAAAACAGGAAACCTATTGCTCAAGTGATACTAAAAACAACACTATGAATTTAAAAAATAATTTTCAATTTTATTTAATTAGATTTTCTTCTCATGGTACCCAACAAGCAGGTTTAAAATATCATTGGGAATAAACAACAAGTAAAAAAAAAAAAAAAAAAAACAGATGTTCATAGTGTACACTAAATATAAAACTAAAGCAAAAATATAGCATTCTTATTTTCTCTGCCCCGGCTAAATAATGATATTTTAATTTTTAAAATACACTGTCAACAACAACTGTTTCCTTTAAAAATTTTCCTTACAGAAGAGAGAATTCAGGACCAAGTGTTGATTTTGTCTAAAGAAGTAATTTATAGTAATGATAATTACAACTTACTTACATATTTACAAATAAGCATTCTTATGTACTCTTTATTTGTAAAAAAAAAAAAAAAAATTAATAGGTCTCACTGTGTTGCCCAGGCTGGTCTTGAACTCCTGTGCTCAAGCAATCCACCTGTCACGACCTCCAAAAGTGCTGGGATTCCAGGTGTGACCCATGGTGCCCAGACCAATAAGTTTTTGTTTTTGTTTTTTTGAGTCAGAGTCTTGCTCTATTGCCAAGCTGGAGTGCAGTGGCATGATCTTGGCTCACTGCAATCTCCGCCTCCTGGATTCGAGTCATTCTCCTGCCTTAGCCACCTGAGTAGCTGAGTTTATAGGCACCCGCCAGCACACCCAGGTAAGTTTTGTATTTTTAGTAGAGATGGGGTTCCACCATGTTGGTCAGGCTGGTCTCAAACTCTTGGCCTCAAGTGATCTACCTACCACAGCTTCTCAAAGTGCTGGGATTACAGACATGAGCCACTGTGCCTGCCCCCGGCCCCATACACCTTTTTAAATTATGGATTATTACTTCCGTGTGAGAACTTCCTGGAAATGATTCCTATGTGATGCTAGTCATGGTGATACAGACAGGAAGTAGGGAAATTCTGTGTAGAAGAGGGCAGATCCCTGGCAAAGGTCCCACCCCTGGAAACTGTGGCCCTAAATGAGAACAGTTATCCCTGTTTTTCTGCCGAAATGTTACTTTTTTGGCCCACTCTCCCTCCCTGTCCTGTGCCCCTATAAACTCCAGACCTCAGCTGGCAGAGAGACAAGTGGCACATGTCAAAAGGAAAAAAAGCAACTGAGCGTCAGAGTTGCTACAGAGATCCAACCTGTAGAGGTTGGATCAATGCAGCTTAAGTTTAGATGGCACAACTTCAGCGAGAAGCTTGCCCAGAGATGGCCAGGCTTCTGGGAAAGATCACCTTCTTCCCACACCCTCCCCTTTCCAGTTCCCCTTCTGCTGAGAGCCACCTCCACTGCTTAAAAAAAACCTCTGCATTCATCATCCTTGAAGTCCATGTGACCTGATTCTTCCTGCAGGTGGGACAAGGACCCGGGTACCAAGAGAGCAGGGTGTAAAAGGCTGTCACCCTGACTCTCCACTGATCTGGTTAACACTTAGCTGGCTGTGGACAGCAACTGCTAAAAGAACATTAACTGTAACACACTCCTACACCCTGCCTTGGGGCCACAACCCAGAATCACTCACCCCAGCTCCTGCACCCGCTCACCTGCCTGCTCCCCTCCCACAAGGGGAAGTAAATGAACCACACCCCTGTCCCAAGTCCATCCCGTGAGGGGGTCACGGGAACTCTCCTGTCTCAGTGGGGTTTTTTGATGAAACATGTCACTTTTCATGTAAAAGGCTACAGTGAATTCTGCAGCATCTTTTTGATTTTGCTTTTCTACACTGTAGAGACCACACACTTTTCTCTGAGAAATCCACTGGGATAACAGATTCAATGAAATAGCTCTGCTTGACAGAAATTTCACATATTCCTCAGAGAAAATGAAATTTCTAATCAGTTTTAAGCAAAAATATTCTTTTATCTTGCCCCAGCTGGTACAAATGGAATCTAAACAAATCCTACAAAGGAGCAAGATTGAAAATACGAATTTTGAAGTTGACAGTCAACCAGCTATGTATATTTTTGTGTTGGAAAGAATTCCCTCAATACTTTACACCCCAAGTGGGGCCATTAAACACGACAACAACCACTGCTTTGACATTTAGCACCGGAATCCATCACATTTGGTAAAGGAACAAATCTCTGTGGGAAAGCAATTGTATTCTTGAAAGTGTATATTCCGTGAATTCTCTCTACGTTTCAGGTCGGTGACACCCTGAACAAATGTGCAGAATATTTGGTAGTTTGTGTTTTTTTTTCCATATTCTTCAAACGTTTTTTTCTTTCTTTCTTTTCTTTCTTCCTTCCCTCACTTTTCCTTTTCTCTTCTCTTCTTCCTTCCTTCCTTCCTTCCTTCCTTCCTTCCTTCCTTCCTTCCTTCCTTCCTTCCTTCCTTTCTTTCTTTCTTTCTTTCTTTCTTTCTTTCTTTCTTTCTTTCTTTCTTTTTTTTTTTTTTTTCTTTCTTTCTCTTTCTTTCTTTCTTTCTCTCTCTCTTTCTTTCCTCTCTTTCTCTCTTTCTTTCTTTCTTTCTTTCTTTCTCTCTC